>NW_024962262.1:1853650-2004655 GCF_019238085.1 Lagopus leucura
ACTGCACCGCTCAGCTTGGTGTCATCCATAAACTTGCTGAGGGCGCACTCGATGCCATTGTCTGTGTCACTGATGAAGATGTTGAAGAGCACCGGTCCCAGGACCGACCCCTGAGGGACACCACTTGTGACCGGCCTCCACCCTGACACAGAACCATTGATCACTACCCTTTGGCTGCATCCAGCCAGCCAATTCCTAATCCATCAAACAGTCCACCCTTCAAATCCACACCTCTCTAATTTAGAGAGAAGGATGTGGTGAGGGGCCATGTCAAAGGCCTTGCAGAGTCCGGGTAGATGACATCCACCACCCTTCCCCCCTCCACCTATCTGTCACTCCATCATAGAAGGCTACCAGATTGGTCAGGAATGATCTGCCCTTGGTGAAGCAGGGAAGAAGGTGATCGAGTAATAATGCTCACACCATGCTTAAGATACATCTCCACAACCAGAGGATCTGATCTGATATAGTTCATCATCATAGGAGTAAGCAAAGCAAAGAGTGAGTAAACAATCCTTTCCCTCCTCTACTGCTACTCTCTTCCCTGCCTTCCTCTCATCCTCGGCCATACTGCTGGCTCATGCTGGCTCATGTTTGGCAGATTCATCTATTTAGCTCACTAACCGACAGAAATTTTCTGCATAATCAACTACTGCTGAGTTAGTGAATTGAATCAAAGAGTGGTGGTTGGATGCAGATTAATGACTGAATTCTGCCCCAGCAGAGCTTCTTTCTGCTGAGCACTGGCACAGGCTGCCCTCAGGCAGTGCGGTCTCCTCCTTGGGATCTTGCAAAGCCGCCTGGATGTGGCGCTATGCACGCTGCTTTGGGCGTCCCTGCTGGAGCAAGGGTTGAGCCAGAGGGATCCGGAGGTTCCTGCCCACCTCCACCACCCTGTGGTCCTGCGAGAACCGTTTGGCTTTTAAAGGCTTGCATTTAATTAAAGGGCAATTCATTAGTAGTCTGGATGTGGTAGATGGCTCATAATGTGTTGTCTTTTTTTCCAATTTCTTTCTCTCACAATCTGCAGAAATGTATTTCTTGCATTTGATTATTTGCATCTTCTCTAATCTCTGATTAAGAAAATCATGGTGTAAATTTTCTTACATGATTCATACAGGTACAGTAATACATTTTCATCTTCCTTTCTAATTGGAAATATTTCTCTGTGAGCTGACTTGCTTCAGCCACTGGAGCTGAAAATGTTCTGTAATCTGAATAATCTAAGAACCTTTGCAATAGGCAGTGACTATGATTTGGAAAAGTATGAGATATTTATCTGCATACTTTTTTTTTCATTTTCAAGTCAAGGACGGGGTTTTGTGTTTACACAGATAAGTAACTTAACTCAGAAATGTGTGAATTCATTTTTCAGTAGTTTATCTAATGCTTTTACCTAAGTATCTTTTATTTCATTCTTATCCATCAATCACTCTTACCACCAGACAAGAAATAGTATTTATAATCTCTGGGCATTTTTCTACAGGTCAAAATATTCTACTAACCTAAAAATTCAATGACCTAAAAATTTTACCTATTCAAAACTCTGAAATAATGTGAAATTAGGTGAGCTGAAACACAGTTCTGATGATTATATCTCATAGTTAATTTCACTTTCTTGGACTGTTTTTGAGGCGGGCTGTGGTTTGTAGTTTAGCACACAGGTGTTCAGGTACTGCTGTAATTGAGAGACTCCAAAGCCTGTTTAGTTCACCATATTGTCTTTTGCCACATGATTAAGAAAAAAGTGCTGACTGTACAGGGAACAGAATCATTTCATCTTCATGAAACTCTTGAGAGTCTAAATCTTGTGACCGTGGCTAGCGCCACTTACACTGTTTGAAAGAATGTCTGCTCCATTTGTTCTCCTGATATTTCTTACTGTCTCATTCAGGTGGTTTTTTTTTTAAACACTTTTCTCAGCTTCTTATAGAGCCACAAATTAATGGGACTGGGGAAATAATCCAGCTAAAGAAATAAAGGAGTGGGGGAGATAAAGAGCAAGTGAGTGGTGGTTTTCAACAGATGCTGATAAATAAATGTAGTGCCACATTTTACGTGTGTCTGAAACAGCCTTTGTCAAAGAGGAAAGAAACACTCCGAAAGCAAAGGTGCCCCTGAATGCTATCTCCTTCCAGATCAGGAATTCGGATGTATCCGTCTGTCTGAGCACGACAAAGAGTCTGTCCCTGCAACAACTGCACCTGAGGAATCTGAGGAGGAAGCCTAGCACATCCTGCTGCAATTTGAAGCAGAGTGAGAGCCATCTCTCTCCCAGTTCTTGCCTGCTTTCTGGTACACAGCTTGTCAAAGTGGACATGAGCTAAAACAGTAGGCTGAACTGGAACAAATGAAGCATGTATTTCTTGCTACCAGCTCTTCATGGATTTAAGTAGAGTTACCTTGGCAAGGAAGTAGCTCAGCCATCAGCCAGGCTGCAGAGAAATCTAACGCGCTGAATTGTTGCAGTAAAATTAACCAAAAACTTTGAGATCACTTAAAACATTAAATGTAGACACACTTCCCCCCGGCGCGGCCCCGGCGGGGGGGGGGGGGGGGAATATAGTTCATATAATATAATTTTCTCTTTTTCCAGACCGGAAAAGAAAGACCACGGGTGTCCCAGTTAGTCTCTCAAGCAAGCTTTAATCCCTAAATAAATGGAGGGGCAGTTTAGCTCAGTTAACAAACACAGTAAATCACCACTCTATATGCCTCCAGGTCAGGCAACTTGCAGTGATAGCCTGATCTAGAGAAAAACATCTTACACTTCAGGATGACCCTCCTGTAGCTAGCCAGTTCTTCTTTCTGTTGGGTGGCATATTTAAGCCTTATAGCAGGCAGTTGTTGCCCTGAGTGTTTCCCTGCCAACACAACATTTACAGAGCTGCTCTCATGTGTCCTCCTACCACTACCACACTGTAGGACAGTTTCTGCAAGTCACTGGTTACATCTGCAGAAAAGCAAGACTGCTTGGCTGACCAGCAGTGAAGAAATCTGTTAGAAATTGTACCTAATTGTACCTCATATTAATGCGTAACATCACTTTCAGATCAATGATGTGTATGAGGCTTTTGTGGGTTTTTGTTTTGTTTTGTTTTTGTTTTTGTTTTTTCCTTCTGGAATGTAAGCACAGTGAAGAATGTAAAGGGAGGGATTTTGTTTGAATGTCAGATCAAGCAAAGGCAGACACTTCCTGCAGACACATTTACTGCATTACCCTGTCACCGAGGCAATTTACTGAAGTGAATTTTCAATAGCAGGTGACAAAAGCTAGAGGTTAATCTTAGTGGAAGCTGTAAATATTCACTACCTTCAAAAATAAGGCCATTTTTATGTTGGTGTCTATAAGACATACAGTCTACAAAATCTTCATCTTCTTAACATCTTAGTTTCTGCACTGAGGGAAATGTTTACTTGCTTCACAAGGGTAATGTAATGTAATATGAATTAACTTCTAAGCACTCTGAATCCTCAAATGAAAGGAACTCTTCCAGTATAAATTCCCATGATTAATAGTATATTATCACACACAGAATCCCAGTTATTCTATAAGAGCAATGTGAGCAGGACAATGCCCAAAGCAAATAATGTTCACTAGGTGTTCCAATTCTGACAAAAATTGGGACACCGTGGTCATTTTCTTTTTTCTCTTTATCAGGCAAAGGATTGAATGTACTGCATGTAGGAACACAAAAGAATTAAAAAAATATAGCCAGATTTCCCTATTGCAACTCTGCAAATCAGCCCATGTGATCACAGTGCCTCACAGTGAGGCATTCTTGATGCAGCCTACATTGCAGTATGTGCGATGTAAATAAGGTACAAAGCACCACATGTATGCAAAACCAACAGCCAGTAGCATTTACGCCATAGGATGCACACACGCCTGAGCCTAGTTAAGGATTTCTACCTACCAGCTAGGAATCAGTGCCTAGTTTACAGTGCATGTAAAACTCTGTGCAGTTTGAAAATATGTGATGATCCAGGAGCACCACAAACTTAGTGGTATTCCAAGAGCCTGCAATATCCAATGCCCTGTGTACAACTTCATTAGACATTGTCAAACCAGACTGGAAGTACTCACAAAAAGTCAATAATTTAGCTTTTTACAGATTGACTTTCTTGATGGATACTCAAAGGAGAGATGTGACCAGAATAGTAGAATAACTTGCTCTAATGCCCAATGCTCACACAATATACTAAATGTGCTAGAATATAGAAAGAAGTGAGGAGACTCTCCTTGGGCATATTTCAAACTTTCAAAGACGATCTTTAGTCAGCCCCTAAAGGAGAGGCCAGCTGAGCCGGGAAAATGGACTGTCTGGAGTCCAGGTATGAAGGAATACTGCTTTCTAGACCTGCAGAGGGACAATAGAGTTATTGAGAGAAGGTTGCTTTGTTTGGCTATGGATAACTTGATGACTCTTGCCTGAGTACTCTGTGGTGAAAATGTTTTCTGTTTCAGTATTTAGCATGGCTCAGAAGAAAGTAAGAAATCATGTTCTTTTAAGATTACTATTGGTTTTCCTTTCGCTTTCTGAAGTGACCAAGTGAAATCTTTATGTAACCTAGCCCTAACAAGGTTACCTCAGTTTGGCTGGTGGCCAGGCCCAGAAGGGCAACACTAAGGCAAAGTATGCTCTCCCAGCCACTGCAGCAGACTCGAAATGCATTTGCACTGAACATAATCAGAGCATATGCATAACTGGCCATAAATAAGCTGCAAGACAGTATTGAAAGCTAAGTGGAGAAATGGAATATTGGTTTGGTGGTTTCAAACCATTGGTATGCATCCTTTCAGGGACTAAAAAATTGGTAATCGGTAGGCTAAAAAAGTGATATTCTATTTTCAGGAAGAACAACAAAGAACCATAAATAGTATGTTTGAATTAGGAAGACAAGGCAAAGTAGACTTTCTGCTATGATCAGAAACAAAGATCTGATGTTGCTACACACTGCTGAGCATATGATGAGGCCAGACATCATGTTGCATTTAAAAGTGGCAAACAGGAACTTTCCACACTGCATTGTCATATACATTGTAAGAGGAAGCTACACAGGTCAATAATAATGACAAAATGGAAAATCCATCTCACCTGTCAAGACAAATAAGGGCCACGTGTAGAACAGTGATGACAAATGCACTGTAATCTGCCCTGATTTGGAAGGGAAGTAAACAGATTGTGCATGAACGGTGCTGAGGACCAACATGTACAGAAGCTGGATGGAAGTGTTACATATGACAGCAAGGGATCAGCCCTCTTACCTCTTCGTGTTGCTGCTGACTACTGCCAAGACAGACTGCTTGAGGGACAAGGAGGTGGTTTGTCAAAATATCAGACTACATTGAGGGCAGACTCTATTTTGCCTGGCATGGGCTGTATCACACTACCCTCTTTCCCAGAAACAATTAAACACATAAAAGACAGACGGTTTAACTAATTCTCACTGTTACTCTACAACTGCATAACCTTCTATAGCATCACACATCTCTTATCATCTTTTTAGCAGATGTACTACCCTAAGTTGTCTTTTAAAATACTTATTTTGCGCTGATGGTCCTATTTATTTTCTAATTGTGACTTTTCCCCCCTGTAGCTGCAGGCTTATCTGTAGCAGCTGCTGGCACACAAGGTCTTGTAAGGATCCTCATGAATTATTGATCCCTTCCGCCATGCCAACGCCTCCATTCATCTCAGCAGGCTGAGCTCACAGGCTGACAGCGCTCCTTCCAGGACAGCCACCCGCGCCTTTGTTCTCGGGGCTGAGGTCACCGCTGCCCTGCTCCCAACATGGCGGCCCGCGGGTGATGGCGGCTCCCCTCCTGCTGTGAGGGATGGGCACCTGCCACCATCTTAAAACTGGAGTAGGTTGCAGATTTCAGCAACACTGGAATCCACGTTATTTTCGTAAGAGGGTAAAATTTAGGAGAGTAAGTGTACGCACAGTATAGAAAACTTAATACAATTAATTTTAACTGCTAGGCTTGATTTACATGATTTTATAATGGACTTTGTACTCAAGAAGAAAGCACTCAAGTCTTCAGAAACATATTCTCTGTTTTGGGACAGTAAAGCAGCGACCATGCTGGTAACTTGGGGCAAGTTTGGGGCCAGTGGCCATTTCCTGGCACAGAATCCAATCAACTGTCAGTGCTGATCTTCACTGGACTTGGTGATGCCTTGTCCCTTTGGGTGCTTAGACTTGCATTATACAGCTGAGAGAATCGTTGCTTTTGCAACAGGCAATGAAAGATAAAAAGTTGTTTTACAGATTCCTTTACCATTTAACATATTTTTCTGGAGAACATTCACAGCGCCTTCAAGAGAGGGCTGCACTCCAGGCACTCCAGGCCTATTTCCTGCTGCCTTGTGCACAGCACAGACTGGCTCTGGGTACATTCACTTAAAGAAATGGCTGCAATGCCAACTGCCCAGCAAGCCAGCGACCCGACAGCATTGTCCCTACAGGAGAATAGAGTGAGGCAGGAGCTGCGAGCTCGTTTTTATGGTGCTGCATGTTCAGTGTGCCTTGTACATAGGGTGTAGAAGGATGAAACAATTGGCTTTTATTCATTTAATACCAGCTCTTGAAGCACACGTTTTTTTAAGTGCTACTCATCAAAATAACTTTTAAAGGAAAGCTTATTATATCAAGCTTCATAAGGCACTTACAATCTGGACTTCCAACTGCTACAGGTTTCAGGTTGTGGCTGATGGATCTCACCTAACAGAGGGCATGTACTGATACTCTTACCACTTGTCTACATACATGTAAACTCTACAGTGATTTTAAAGATAGAAGATAAGAAAAGCTACTAGAACTTCAAAAATTTCAAAGACCTTATAAATTCTAATGCACTAAATGCTTACTATTTAATTGTTTTTTAGTTAATGAGACAGATTGGGGTGATGTTTTGAAATAAGGCTGAGATAAAAATAACATTAAGTCTCTCAAAAAAAATTATTATATCTCAAACTCATTTTTAAAGTCTGTCAAATCACATAGAACATTAAGTATATCTTTATACTATTCAGTTTATCTTGTTACCAGTACGAGTATACTGAATACTGCATTGTAAGACCTTAATTTATGAAATAAAATTGCATTAAATGCAGAAGGATGAGCACTCAGTTACACACTCTTATACTCTATACATAACACTGGTTACTAATTGCTACTTTTTAGTGAGACGGCAGTTGCCAGGATGTAATATGAGAAAAAGCTGGGTTTAATTTAAAACTTTACTGCCAGATTTCACACTTTATACTTAGTAAGAGCTGTTTCTTACCAAATGAACTTTCAGAGGACCATACTGTGCAAAATGGGTGATGCCGCATTTGAAAAATAAGCTTAAATCTGTGAACACAGACTGCAGTCCATCCAGTGAGAATGTTTAGCCCAGGGAAGAGCTGCCTGTGAGAAGCACTGTATTTATTGTTATAAAACACTCTTTGTGTATTTCAAAATCAGTTCAGGGAAGCCAATTCCAATATCCTCAGATGCAGATTGTTTTGAGAGTGTGACGAAAGTTTTAGTTAATCAAGAATTACTTCTCACAACAGAAAAGTTTAAGGATCAGAAGAGCAAACAGCACAAAAGAAAAGAAAACTGAATACACTGTGGAAGTTCAGAACAGGGTCACAGTATGCGGAGGAATGCCATAAGGCCTTCAAAGGCAGCAAGTATTCTTCTTCTGAAGTTGTGAAAAGAGACTGAAACTCCTTCCAGTACTTGAAGGGAATCTAGAAATAGGAAGGAGACCGACATTTTACATGATGTGATAGTAATAGGACAAGGGAGAATGACTTTAAACTAAAAGGGGAATATTGAAATTAGATATGAGGAGGAAATTTTTTACTCAGAGGGCTGCCCAGAGAGCTGCGGGTGCCCCATCTCTGGAGGTGCACAAGGCCAGGTTGGATGGAGCCGTGGGCAGCCCCAGCTGGTGGGTGGCAGCCCTGCCCACAGCAGAGAGTTGAACTTGCTGGGCTTCAAGGTCTCTTCCAACTCAAGCCATTCTGTGACTTTATGATTTTATGATTCTATGAATTGCAAAACTTACTTTCCAGGAAGTTGAATAAATGGATAAATGACATGGAGGGATTAAGATTGAATGAAGTCTCAGAGAAGAAACAAATGCAAAGATTATAAAGGTCTGCTTGATATGCAAAGTTGTTTTATGTAGAATGACAAATTGTAGCAAAAAGTGGTTCAGTGATCATCACTACTCAGTCAGCTACCTGAGCTACAGAGTGAAATAATGAAGAGCATCCATCAGGCCACTTAGCTGCCACTCTTGGAGGCTAGAGCTGCTGCCAGTCTAGATTTTTATAGGACTATATGTTCTATCTTTGCATTTTTCTCCATTCAGTGGATTTAATTATGGAAGTGTTTGAGTTGGAAGAGATTCTCAAAGGTCATCTAGTCCAATTTAAAGACTGGTATGGGTCTGTTTGGGATCTGGTCACAAAGCTATTCACCTACAAAGGCACACCTGGTGTCCCACATGCCAGATATTCTAGACAACGTGGTTTACAAAGGTATGCATTTTTTTAGATGCAAATACAAATCAATTTCTGTTCACCTCTCAGATAAAACTGTTAGACTGTTTGGTGGTAACCATATAGTGAAAAGAAACTGCAGTTACTTAACTGATTGTTAGGAGGCAGAACACTGTACCTCTGTTTCACCATCTGAAGCTAGGATGGATCTCCCATTCTCTTAGCTATTTCACTACAGTGCTCCTGGTACAGCACAGTATTGGCATGTGTGTAAACTTGCTTTGATCCAAAATACTGAAAATATTAAAATGCAGTTTTATAGGCAAATACCATAAAAGATTGGACCTTAAGATCCCTTAATTTGAAAAGATCATTTTCTACCCTACCTTATGTTCCACTCCTAAAATTTCCAAAAAATGATGGATGGAATGTTTTGCTTGAACAGAGGTTGTAGTTAAGTAATCGTAGAATCATAATCATAATTATAGAATGGCCTGGTTTGGAAAGGACCACAATGATCATCTAGTTTCACCCCCCCCCTGCTATGTGCAGGGTCACCAAACCAGGCTGCCCAGAGCCACATCCAGCCTGGCCTTGAATGCCTCCAGGGATGGGGCATCCACAGCCTCCTTGGGCAACCTGTTCCACTGCATCACCACCCTCTGAGTGAAAAACTTCCTCCTAATATCTAACCTAAACCTCACCTGTTTCAGTTTAAAACCACTCCCCCTTGTTCCATCACTGTCCACCCATGTAAACAGTTATTGTAAAATATAAATAATCACGATGAGTGTATTTCAGGAGCAGTTTAGTAGCCAGTCACTTACTGGAATACTGATCACTTACAAATACCAAGAGAAGTCTCAGGATGTGGTACCAAATTTATACATATTGGATCACCCTACAGTATGAATTTATTGTAGGGCAAGCATTACTACAGCATGGCATTTCTATCATGTTACAAGAGCACTTGCTACAGTGTTTGTGGTACTTTTCTATTAGCTATCCTTTTTTACACTATGTACAGCAGGACAAAAGATGTTTGATTCAGCATGAAGTCAAAAGTAGCCTGGTGAGCTACCTGCTCCAGTATCAAATCCTCTAGGACCAAGTTAATCCTCATGTATTTTACGTACACTTGAAGTTGCATGGTGAGTATGTATGAACTCAGGATTATGCATAATGCATCTGCAATGCTTTTAATCCTATACTACTAGGCTTCCTAGAATGAGATTGACTGCCTTGTGAAACTATGGCCTTATGGCTTGTTTCTATGAATCAATCAGAGGAAAAGCATCTTCAGAAATCAGCCACAGGATAGTATTTTAAATTAAAGCACCTAAATAGCAATTTCAGCAGAACTGTATGAAGTTTATTAGAAAGAATGCTTCTGAGCTTAAGTACTGAGAAAGTAAACAGGGATATTTTAAAGTGAATTTTCATTCTCACAACAGGATGTGCCACATGCAAAGGCCATTTTTTAATCACAGGGCATGGAAGTTCTTTGGTACGCTGGAAACTGGTTGTACAGTCATATTATAGATCCTTAAAAATATGACAGCTTTCTAATGGGAATCTGAAATTAGTATCTTATGTCCGTATTTCAGTTTCTAAATATGTTTTCATGTATGTAGTTTGAATCAACAGCTCCCATTAAGTGCATTAGAAACTGTCAGGAGCGTGTCACTTTTGAAAATACGATGTCTATCTCACTATTTTACTGCTAGTCTTCCAAATAGGATGATAGAAAATCTATCTGATTTGAATAATGCATTCTAAAGTTTTTAAGATAACAAGAGCTAAATTTATCTGGACTGGGATTAAACATAGATATTTTCCCCAGAGCCTGCTCTCTACCTCTGGTAGCAGTGTAAATGCTGTATTTAAAACTTACAAAGCAAGTTTTCAGTCTTGTATTTGTGAAGAAAATAATACTAAAATCATGATTTAGGTATGACTGGTTGAGGGTGTTTTATTTCCTAACCTAAATAAGAAATGAGAGCCGCAACCAACAGTTAGAAAAAGAACTCTGAACAGACAAAAGAAGTCACAGATGGCTTCTTTCACACACAGAGACACACATAGCAGGGCTGCAGAGAAGTCCTACACCTGCTTTTCTGTAGGGAAATGGATTCCTGCAGTCACTGTGTTGTTCCAGAGAGGAGGCACCCCTGGGGCTTGTCTGAGAGGAGATAACAGCTTATGCCACTGTTCTTGCCAAGCTTGTGAACCAGTGAAGTTACTGGGAGCCCGTATCATGCTGTACCTGAGTCCATAGGCTACTTCAAAGGCTAGGAGAAGATGCTTCCAAAAGCATAGCATCATTTAGGTTGCAAAAGGCTCTTAAGCTCAAATCCCGTCGTCACATCTCCCTACCAAGTACACCATTAACACACATTCCTCAGTACAACATCCACATATCTCTTCAATACCTCCAGGCAGCCCATTCCAGTGCCTAGCCACCTTTTCTATGATAAAATCCTTGCTGATATCCAATCTAAGCCTCTCTTAGTGTAACTTTTGATGGTTTCGTTGTGTCCTATCACTTGTCACCTCAGAAAAAAGACACCTTCATCGCAATCTCATTTCAGGTAGTTGTGGAGAGCAGTGTGAGGTGTGGAGAGCCTCCTTTTCTCAAAAATATATGAATAATACAACTAGGATTTGTCAGAGAAGTCTTTTAGGAACTCTCTGGGAATTCTCTAACCTTATTGTAGAAGAAGAAAGAGTACAGGGAAGCTTCCGGGTTCTTGCAGCATGGGAACTTACAGGATTACATGAAGATCTGAAAATAACCAGAAGCCCCAATGAATGTTCATGGTTACCATGAGCAAGAATTAATCTTCAACCTTCAGGTGGTGCTTAGAAGATGAACTTCTCCACCTAAATACAAAAAATTCCTAAGTGACCATGTTTGAAGACCAGGAAGTCTTAATATATGATTTGAGTTCTGATCAAATTGGCATGACAGATTGTACAGTTGTGCAGAAAACTATAATGCTAATGGGGTAAAACCTGTTGCAGAAGGACAGATAAGGAAATAAGCAAAGATTTAACTTTGTCATGAACTGCAGGTAGACATCTTCTGCTACAGAACTCTGGACAAAGAATAAATGAAGTATGTATGGATTTTACCATGGTGGGAACCTATTACAGATTAGCAAGCCAAAAGTTGTAATTAACTGGTGGCAAGTAGTCAAGTGGTTCAGAGCAACCATTTAATAGTAACAGCGATTATTAATTAGGTTTATTTGTTGAGAACAAGCACAGTAGGACACAGGCTACCCTTTGATGAAAACACTTTGATATAGAAGAGGAAAGCATCTTAAAGGAAGCATCTACAAGATAGATCTTTAGCCAACAGTGAGGAACTGGTTGAAAGTGGGAGGTTAGGAGAACACTTGGCAAAGAGAACCTTGAAAGTAGGAATCCAAGATCTTTAGCAAAAAAAAAAAAAAAAGCAGAAATTGGAGACAAGCTGCCAGTTATTAAAACAAATATTTTACATACTCAAATGTGGGCTGTTTCATTGTATAGGAAAGATAGAGAGTGTACAAAGAGACAAAGCTGGTTAAATCATGATTCTTCCCAAAAAAGAAAGAGCAAGCGCCGAAAAGATCAAATTACCAAGGATGAAATAAAAACACATCGCATAAGTATATACATACAAAAATGAGAGGCCAGGACATACATAAACAACAACAACAATGAGATAATGAACTAAGAACATCGAGGAATAGTACGTGTCTACTTAACTACATCAGCAGTAACAGAAATCTCAAGGAAAGCATTAGCTCACTGAGCAATACAGAAGAAAGTGATCAACAGATCTAACAGTTAACACCTTTTTTTCATCAGTTTCTACTACCACAGTTGATTGAGTCAGATGGTGGCACAGTGCTGTAGTTTATGGATAAGTATTCAGCCTAAAATTAGAAAGAATGGATCAGAAAATACTTTAAATTGTGGATTCTCAAATAGTGTATGCCTGAGAAATTTTGATCTAGGATATTTAAAGTTATCTTTGACAAGTTGTGAAAAGTAATGAAAGATTGAAATGGAAAAACTCTGTATTTACACTCGCAAAACATAAGAAAAAAGATAAATCAGGGAATTCTAAACCAATCAGCCTAATGCATTTTGGGGTAAAAACACTGGAATAAGCAACCCATAAGAACAAGAAAGAACAAAAGTAACAGCCAAATCATACCAGTAAAGCAAACCATACCAAAATAATTTAATTTCTTACTATATCAGGTTAATTGTTATTACAGATGAAGAAGCAGTCAAAGTTTTCCATGTTGACTTTAATGTTTTTGATAATCCTGCCAGGAAATTCTAATAAATAACCTACAGAACTATGGCCTAGATCAAACTACTGTAATGCAAAACTGTACTAATAGAGTTGTCATTGATTGTTCTCTGTCCAAGTGGGTGAGTGGAGAGTGCACTGACTGGGGTTTTGCAAGAGCTGGCATGGCTCACTATTCCAAAAAACACCTGACTAGTTAAAGAGAAAATACAAACTTGCAGGCAACACAAAATTGAACAGATTTTAACCATGTTTAGTCAGGTTTATAATTTTAAGAGTGCTTGTAAATTATAGAAGTAACCCGCAGGAAAAAAAAGGATATAATCCAATAGGGAGAAGTGTAAACTGCTACCTATGGACAAAAGTCATCATAGTATGGAGAACAACAATGTGCTCAGATGATTGTTCTACAAAGAAGGATGTGAGACTCCTGATTCATTATTCACATATAATGGCGTCGCAAAACAAAAACCACCACTACCAAAAAGCACCAACAAAAGAAAAAACAAAAACCACACAATACTGAGATAGATCAGGAATACAGTCTACAAGACACATGAAATAACCCCATCTTACGTGGCACTAAAGACTCTTCAGCTGGATACTGTGTACAGTTCTGGGCACTTAGCAAAGTCATACGTCAATTAGCAAGTGTCTAGAGGACACTAAAGAACAAGTAGGTGTAGAAAACATGGTCTGAAAGAAATGAGGAATACAGTTTGGAGAGATTTGTTTTGAGAAAGATACACGTCATAAGATTTCAAACAGATCAATGGGCAATATTTGGAGGAAGGTAGTACTCCAAGTTCTCTGTCCATTTTTACAAGGTGAGACATAAATGGTCTTGATTTTCAGCAAGAAAGAGTCAAATTGGGCGTCAGGGAGAACTTCTGAACGTTGGAGATGTTGAAATAAAATTATAAGGTTGTAGAGGTTGTTTAAAATCAAGCTGACAAGTTTTAAAGAGCAGTTGAGGAATGACAAAGATATAAATAATTTTGCATTGGGCTGGAGTGATGGACTGCATGACCCTGAGAGCCCTTTCAGCCTAAGTGTTCCTTGTTTTCTCTGCAACTTAATTAGTGCTATGAGATTTCAGCCTGGTAAAGCAGAGCGCCAGTTTCTGTCCTAATTATTCCAGTTGTTGAAATTGCTTTGGAATATATATATATATATATATATATATATATATATTTTTTTTTTCCACATGAAAACTCCTTGCTCAGATGTTTTTTAGCTGTGACAAGTCAGTCATAATATTTATTTTCAGTATCCTTCTATAGATGAAGGATTAGGATATCCTGGTGAGGCCATAAATTAAGTCCTATAAGCAGTAGCATGAGCATGTGTTCCTACAGAAGACGATTGTCTTGTAACTAGCTTGAGCTAGAAGCCTAATAACACGCAGGCATGGAGCACAGATTGCCTTCTCAAATGACTGAATGAATCATTTCACTAATCCATTCATGGCAGGAAGGTAAGAGGCTGATGTGTCACTTTGATACCGTTTCCTTGAAAAGCAGCTGGAACTCCTCGTATTTGAAGTGAGCCATTGTCACTTACAGTCTGTTCAGGGAATTCTTGTTCTTAGGCCTTATTACTTTCCTATTTCCAGTTCAATGTCTGAATTTGCATAAAATACTTATGACTACTTTCGGCACCTTTTGCATATGAAGATTCAGCACAGTAGCTGAAACAGAATCAATTGTTCATTCGCCAGTGAGTATCTGGAAAGTGCCAGGATGTGTGTTTGATGTTCTAAAAAGAGCCAGTGCGGCATGCTGTCACACACTGACCCATTCTGATCCCTCACTGTGCACAGGCTGCTACAGAGTAATCAGCTATTCCCAAAGGTGCAGCACAACTTATTGAGCATGTCTGATGGCCGTCATTCTCCTTGATTCTGTCACTTCTTCTCATCTGTGGAACATACTACACTGTGCTTATGACAATGACTGCCATTTTTACCACTCCTCGTGATAAATTTCCCAAAACTAGTTTTCCCAGGAATAACTGTTTCTCACTTGTTTCTCTAATGGTACACCTGCCGTTCTAGGAACTCCTCCTTTGGATTACACATTAGGAAGGAAGGTCCAAGCTGCATCCCTCCCTGCATCCCTCCCAGCGACTCAGTAGCTGAGCTACACTCTTTCTATCATGTGGCATATAAAAAGGGGACATGGATACAGCTCCCATTCATCATAAGAGCTGTCTCTAGCCATGAGAACCAAAACCTGTAGACTCTACCTACAGATGCAGCAAGTTGCTTTCTGAATCAATCTAAACTTGATTGTTTTCTGTAGAAACAGAAAGAAATTTAGAAGTAGAAGTATAAACATTTTCAGCATCATCTTCAGATATACAAGGGCTGCTGCAGAAGTAATGCCTCCTATTTTATTATGTTGGCCCACAACGTTGGAGGCAGATGTTGAAGGTACGGCAGCAGTGATTGAACCTCCCCACCAGTATTTCATTACATGTTGGTGCTATGTGACAGATGGCAGCAGAGGGGCAGTCTGACACAATGGTGTCTGACATGGAAGTGAGCATAAAGCAAAGGTTTGAATTCCTCTATGCAGAAATATTGCCGCCCACTGAAGGTTTGTGGAGATCAAAAAGTGACTGTGAGCACTGTGAGGTGGTGGATGGTGCATTTCAGCAGTGGTGAGCAGCGACTGTGGGTCACTTCTGGTGCAGATTTTTACAATTTTTTTTTTACTTTTGCAGCACAGGGGCATGTTCACTGCTAGCAAAAATGGTCCATTAACGTTAGCAACTGTGTTGCAAAATAACATTTCATAATATCAAATAGAGTTATTGTGTTCTCTGTATCTGTTGTAGTTCCCATGGGAGTAAATACGAGATATTACTTCTGGAGTGACCCATGTACAAAAATACTGCTTATCCTGTTTCCAGAGAACGATGACAACGTACATGCAAATATTTAGTAATATAGGAAAGGATCGTTTTGGATTACAGAAGTGTAATGATAATTGAAAACTTTGGTCTGTTGAGCCCAACTGATTTTTTCTCGACTGTATATTTCATTTGAATTTACCTACTCTGTCTCAGTGTTAAGTAATGGAACTGCTGCAATGACTGTAATTCCCAGAAATGAACTGAAACAAATCATACTATACAGTCAAAATGACTGAAGACAGCTTCTCCCCAATGGAACTCATCAGCGGTTTTGCCACAGTCCACAGTGGAACTTTTGTTTTGTTTGAAGCCTTTTGCTTCATTTGATGTAAGACCATCCTCAGAGCACTTCAAAACACATTTTGGATTAAGTGCTGTTTCTCACTTGTGCCACTGAGGAGTAAACGGCCCAAGTAGCATCAATAGTTAAGAATTACATCCTGTTGTTCCCTGCTGTCAGATTACTTGGGACTCGCCTTGTGGACTGAGAACCCTGTGGATGATCACAGCTGACAAGCTGACAAGGTAGAAGCTGGCCCTGAAGCTTCGTCCCCTGCATTTCGAGATCTCCCCCATACATTCCACGTGTGCTGGAGTTGTACTATTTGTTCTTTGCTGTTTTAAGTGTACTTCAGCTGCAATTAGGCTTTGACTTCTGCTTTTGAGTCCTTATTGATTATATCCTTGAGATCTGCTTTCTGTCCTGTGTTCTCTCCCTTCCCACTCCAGGACTGCCACTTGTTTTTGACCATATCATTCCTGCTCCCTGCACATGCTGCAGCTTTCTTTGCTTCTTTTTATCTTTGTCAGCAGACAAACTCATAACTGACTCCTTAGTTTGGCAAATCCTTTGACAGTTCTGGCTTCCTGAGTTCAGCATCTGCTTCTTCATTTACAGTGAAACCCTGTGGTTTTTGCTGTGGTCTACTTTACATGGTCTATTGCTTGTTGAGCAATAATACGCACAGTTATTAACATATATATGGTTTTAATTTCAAAATGCTACTTTTATCCACTTGAGCTAGACTGAAGATAGAATAACACTTGTCAACAGCTTGTAAGTCAAATTTATGAAGCATTTTGGGCAAAGAGGGTTGATCTCAAGACAGTATTAGTTAATCTTGGATATAAATCAAGAACGCTGCAAGAGGTTAAATTTTATGTCTCTTTGTCTACAACACAAAATGTACTGGTTTAGCTTTGTTCCACATTCAAGCAGTACTGCATTTCTGTGTTTAAAAATCCTGTGCCATGCAGAAGAAAATCACATTGATCTTTTCTAAAAGAAAAGATTACATACTTCTGTACTGCTCTGGAGACTTTTATTCTTTTATGGCTCTGGAGAGTGTTTAGAGGGGGGCCACAAAAATGATCCAAGAGAAGGAATGCGTCCCTATGAGGACAGGCTGAGAGCTGGGGCTGTCCAGCCTGGAGAAGAGAAGGCTCCAGGGAGACCTGAGAGCAGCTTTTCAGTATCTAACAGGGGGGCTGTAGGAAAGAGGAGGACAGACTCTTTAGCAGAGTCTTTAGCAGAGTCTGCTGGGATGAAACAAGGAGAAATGGTTTCAAAGTAAAAGAGGGAAGATTTAGATTGGATATAAGGAGAAAGTTGTTTTCAGTAAGGTGAGGCACCAGCACAGGTTGCCATAGAGGTGGTGGATGCCCCATCCCTGGAGACACTCAAGGTCAGGCTGGATGGGGCTCTCAGAAACCTGGTCGAGCTGTAGGTGTTCCTATTGACTGCAGAGGGTTGGACCAGGTGGCCTTTATGGCTGATTGACAGTCAGACTGTTGCTATTACATTTACTGCAACTCTTTGAAGCCAAACATTTAGCCATACTGTTCAAGAAACTGTTCATATATCATATTCTGTATATGCCCAGCTGTATGCTGGAAGTTTATTCAAGATTCCAAGGGAGGATGTCTCAAAATGTTTCCGAAAGTCCAAAAACCCATCTTTCCTTCATTTAATTAGGGATAACCTTGCCATAAAAGGATATTAAGTTAGTAAGGCATAACTTTCTCTTCATGAACCCATATTGATTTTGACCAATGACTGCCTTGTCTTTGAGGTGTTTTTAAATAACTTCCAGGATAAACTTCTGGAAAATGAAACAAAACTTGACAATTATTATGAACCATTCTTTATAAATGTGCTTATTTTGGAGTTTAATCATCCTTGAAGCAAGATCTGTCACCACAATGAGTAATTCCTAGAAATTGGTCAACAGAAACCTACTGAGTGAAAACAGTCATTGTCATTATTAAGTTTCAGCAGTTAACCCAAGCTTGGGTCTTGATTTGTTTCCTTCCAGAAGAGAAACTGATAACTGAGTCAGTTACTTCTTGATGGAATTCCACGTACTTCCAAAGAAATTAAAAAATACATATTCTGATTAACATAAAAACGATTCTATCTTCCATAAGGGAAGAAAAAGAAAATGATGGTAACCCTTTTCTAGTAGTTTCTACATTCTAAATTCTTTGATCTGCAGTTCTTTGGTGTGACATCTACATATGTATTCTCACATCTAAATGAATAGTAATAAGAAACTCATCAGTCTTCCTTTCACAAACTGATTAGACCACTTGTGGCTTAGGTGTCACAGGACATTTTGTCACAGGACATTTT
This sequence comes from Lagopus leucura, assembly GCF_019238085.1. Lineage (NCBI taxonomy): Eukaryota > Metazoa > Chordata > Aves > Galliformes > Phasianidae > Lagopus > Lagopus leucura. The sequence continues at coordinate 1,872,021 of NW_024962262.1, forward strand.
TCTGCTTTTCTTCCTAACTCTTGATTCTAGTTACACTACCTGGGCCCAGTGCAAATGAGAAAAGGATAATTCATGACGTTTTCCTTGACCGGAAAGCCAGAATGAACTGTTGCATCCCTTCTCCTGATTGGTTCCAGAATAGATGCTTGACTGCCTACTCAACACAGACCAAAAGACTTTGTCCAAATTAACTCCTGTGTGAGCGGTTAGAATATTTAGGGGGAAAAATATATAATTGTGATTAAAACACAGATTTGTAGTGATGAAGAATCCACAACAAACCTTGATAAGTACTTCCAGTGCAACATATACCTTATTTTGCTTTAACAAGTCTTACTTCATTGTCTAAGCAATGCACAAGGAGCTCTGGTACTACCAAATATAAGTTTCCCATGGGAAATCATCAAAGTTAGAATCTGTATGAAGCAAGAGCCAGCTGAGCTTCCCAGTACAATGTTGTATCCCACAGCAAACTGGATTTGCTACTTCAGACATTTAAAAGTTCGGCATTTAGAATAACTAAGTGTCACAACTACCTCTAGAGTCAATGGTGAGAGAAAAGTAGATGATGAAATACTGTACTGTCTACAGGATACTGCAGTACTGTGAGATTAAAGCCATGTTGTAAGGACAGTTCTCCGCTCTTTTATTTGTTCTCTACAATGTTCTCACTAATATTCTCCAATTTTTCCTCATGTTTTGGACCACATTCCACAGTACAAACAGTACTTTGCACAATTGTAATATAACTACACCACAACCTGTTAGCATTATTTTACTCATATTTTAAGGATTATAGTGGTCCTCTTGCCTACAAAAGCATGCTGAAGGATCACGTTTCCCTGTGGCCCAGTTAGCACTGGACAGCACAGAGCCACCTGGCCTCTGAAAGACTGGCACATTTCCACCAAACTGATAAGCTTGCAAGTAAAAGTACTAAAAAGCATATCTCTTTCTTATACCCCCTTACTAAGCAATCATATCATTCTGTATGTAACATGTCCTTACAGATTAACTGTATTAATCAACTAGTTTATAGTCAGAAAACAAAGAAGACTCCCCATTACATTTCATAAATAGAGTAGTTCAGTTGGAATGGACCTGCAAAGATAAACTGCTGATAGACAATGTATTATTGGATCACACCGTGCTACAGTTCCTCCAACTTATGCCATCAGTACGAGTTTTGTTATTATAAGTGATCTAATGGGTACAGAGTAAGAAAACTCTTTGATATTCATTCCTTTCCCATTCACAGATTCCTTACGATTTCCCCCTCTGCTGCCCTAGTCATATGCTTAATGGGCATCATTCTCTCATTATCTCTAGACTTTTCAAATTTTCCTATTAAATTAAAGGTCTGTAAAGTATAAAAAAGTTATAATGTATGGCCTTCAACTGTGTTGTAAAGGGATTTATAAAAAAGTATATCTTATGTTCAGATTAAACATTCTCCTGTAGATGATCTTGTAAGCTTCTTCCCCCACGTGTCTCTCAGAATGCATGGTCCTTTCAAATGCAGATTAGGATCCAGGATTCATGAGTTACTTGGCAAAGAGACAACATAAAACGTTACTTTATCTACTCCTAATGATTGGGTTCCACAGAAGTCATAGATGATAGCTTTCTGCTGCTTTCATTTGCTATTAGCTCAGGTCAATAGAATTTGTTGTATGAACTCCTGAGTTTTGAACTTTTTGGATGAACCCCAGATATGCCAATTTGCTTCTACAAAATAGAATTTCTGTTGGTGCATTTCTGGATTGCCTTTTAGGATACTACTTCATAAAGTAATTTGGAGAATATTAAGATTACAAGAAGGTAGAACTTTCAAAAAGTAGAGAACACTAGAGCTCAAGCTGCTTGCAAAAAATCAATTCAAACTCCTGGAATATACGTACCATACTACAGTCCTTCAATGGTGAGATCACATACTATTTTTACCACAGGGCATTCCTTCCTTCAGTACAGAGGATACCTAGAGTACAAAGTATGAAGTCATGAAGTAGCCTGGTGTTTGTATGATCCTGTGCTCATCTAGTACAGAAACTACAGAAACCAGGCAGTGCAGAGACTGAGATAGAGATTTCAAAAAGAAAAAGTTGATCTTTTGCTTTGGGCAGCAGAGTGAATGTCTCCTGAGTAGCTGGACTCTATCCTCCAATGAATCTTGGATGAGGCTGGAACTCATTTAATTCATATTTGGAATAGATGATGAGGAGTGTATTTTTCAGCTCCTAGGTGCCCAGTCTCATGCTTTAAAGACTTCTCAACTGAAATCAAAGACAGTGTCAGATGTGACTGCCAAATAAGTGTAAAAATAAATACTACATCCTTAAAAAAGTAGGCACACAAAGCAGGCACAAAGAACTAACAAATGTTTGATACTAATCTAACTTTACCTTAGTTCTCTATGTGTAAATAGTATTAAATGAACTAATAACATTTGTTAAGCTCTCATCTGCCAGTGACAGGTAAAAAAAAGAAAATTATTTAGAACACCTGGTTGTGTTTATTAAATAAAATATGAACTGAATACCCTAACACAAGAATAACACAAAATGTTAAAGGGCACTAATCAGTGTCACTCACCTTATGTACTGAATGAGGCAGAGGTGATGGAGTATTGCTGCAATTAGAGAATATAACCCAATGTGTATGCTCAAATGTGCATTGCTGATTAATAACTAATTCAAGGTGTGGAAAGCGCAGGAGAAGTTCTGAGAGTGGTGATTTTTTTGTCTGACTCAGCATAAGCTGATGGACTGTGAGGAGGAGCTGCTCCTTGAGCTGAACGTGGGCAGTGTGACTCAAGGACAGGGGACAGCAGCTCCAGGGAGTGGAGGGTATAGAAGGCAGTTCTTACAGGCCATTTCAGGAATTAGCTGTAATTTTTACACTGGCTTTATAAACTAAATTGAAGTTGCACGGGCAAGCAGGGGATCATAGAATCATAGAATCATTAAGGTTTGAAAAGGTTTCTAACATCATCTACTCAACTGTCCACCTACCACCAACGTAGCCCTCCAAACCATCTTCCTTAGTACCACATCTCTGCCTTTCTTGAACACCTCCAGGGATGGTGACTTCACCACATCACTGGGCAGCCTGTTCCAATTTCTCACCAGTACTTCCAAGGAGAAATTTTTCATAATGTCCAACCTGAACCTCCCCTGGTGCAACTTCAGGCCATTCCTTCCTATTTGACTTCTGTTACCTGGGAGAAGAGGCTGACTACAACCTTTCCACAACCTCCTTTCAGGCAGTTGCATCTCCAAATCTGTAAGCATTTAACTTTGCAAACTTACTATTCTTTTATTTCCCTTTTCAGATATAATAAATATTTATTTACAGTAAAGAGCACAGTAATATTTTAGAGATGAAAATGATCAAAAGGTTTGTGAAAGATTAATAGAATAAGAGCAAGGTATTGAAGGGAAGAGACATTAAGAGATACTAGAAAATTGAAAGGGAATGATGGGAAATTGGAGGACCTCAAAAGTAAAGAGAAAACTCAACAGATTCAGAATTTGAGACTGAGAATGGGGGAAATATTACCAGTGATGGAACCATGAGAATTGAGCGTCAGTCAATGCAAAAAAAAACAAGAAAGAAAACTTTTGTATATGTGGAAAAAGAGGGTTTGATGACAGATGTTTAAAGATTAATAATTTTCTGGACAAAAGTGAAAGTCTTTTATATTCTAATATTTTTATAGTCATTCTACAACAAGAAATGGTGTGGTCAGTAAAAAGTCTAACAAGAGACCAGGATGAGAAGCAACGGCCTTTAAGATGCAACCGGGGAGGTTCAGTTGGATATTAGGAAAAACTTCTTCCCAGAAAGAGTGGTGAGGCAGTGGCACAGGCTGCCCAAGGAGGTGCTGCAGTCACCATCCCTGGAGGGGTTCTAGAAAAGCAGAGATGTGGCACTGAGGGACGTGGTCAGTGGGCATGGTGGGGATGGGCTGATGGTTGGACTGCATGATCTTAGAGGTCTTTTCCAACCTCAAGGATTACCACACAGTACAGCCTTTTGTGGAAAACAGGCCTGGATCCAACCTACTTGCAAGGCCATCTGTGGCACATGTTTTGCGTCTCACAACAAATGAGTGACCATTGAAAATACTCTCTCATTCACCTTGTAGTTCCACCAGTGAAGCACTGGTGGAAATATTCTGTGGTAAATTTCCTGGCTACGTCTTGCCTTCGCTGATTTTTCCAAATGGCCATTTAGTCTATAAAACAGAAAAGCATTAATCTAATCTGAAGGTGCCAATGACCATAGCACGGTTCTCATCCAAAAGGAAAGGACAAGTTGCCAAAACAAGCAGCGCTGTTCACTGCTAGAACAGGCTGAGACACTTCGAATGAAACTGAAGAACAATAGCTTTGCTGTGAAAATAAGAAGGTTTACAAAAAATAACCAATTTTCCAGACTTTTTCTATGAAATATATGTCAAAATACTGTCAAAACCACCATCACAATGATTTGTACCAAGAAATTTTTAATGATTTTAAATGATTTTAATTTTTAATTAGATTTCCTACAGTAAGTTTTAAATTTTTTAATAACCTACACATTTTAAGCCTTATGATGCATAATTAGCATCATAATTCCATACTTTGCATTTTTCCCCACAGCTAGCTGTAAACAATATTAATAACTAATTAAAAATGTAACTGTGGGTCCTGCTGAGACAAAATAGAAGCCAGATCACTAGTCAAAGACTACTCGTTCCTTTTCATATACGTAGCATCCCTTTGATTTGCACAGGCTAGCTGTGCAGTTTCATGGATAGGACAGGCACTCTTACCTGGCAGTATCACTTGCCTGGTTGCACATTAAGTGAGATCAGTGTGCACTCCCCACTGAAAACTGGACAATTTTTAGCCACCTGAATATTTGCACCTGCATAGAAATGTGACAAAAATGTATAGCCAGCCTCAGAGGACAGAACAAGACTGCTACTTCTGGCAACAGCTTTATCATGTAGCAACTTGCTGGTAAAGCTGCAGGCTAAGCTTCATGAAGCCTGATCTCACTCAAGCTCTTCAGTTTTACAAATGACAGGAAAATAAAAGTATATGCTAGATCTAATGAGAAGAAACAGAGTTGAAGGTTCCTATCTACTGACACCTCCTCTTTCAATACTGCTTACAGATACCACAGGAGACCTTCATCCTGCTTGTAGAAAGCTCTTGTTTAGGAGGAGACTTTTATCTAAAAGTTCGATTTACCAAATCCAGTACTTGATTTATAATTGTCATCAAATAATATTCCACTAATGGAAACCTAGAAAGAAATTGTATTTAGAAAATAATTTTCTTTAAAGATGCCTACACACACACAGACGCCACTCCAAAGTTAGGTTGTGGTAAGATGAGAGGCTGGGGTCATGTAACAACTCCTCTTGCTGAAATGAAGTAGCTCCAGCTTCTTCAGGCTGCACTGCCTTCTGTGCTGCCTCTCTTAAAGCTTTGGCACCTGACATAGAACTCACTTCAACTTAGTAAGGTGACAAAAAGCTATTCACGTTGTTTTGTCCCTGACTGGTTTAGTAGGTTGGAGAATAAATGTTACTCATCACGGCAGCAGGACCCCAAATACAGCTGAATGTCAGACTAGCAGCTTCTCTCAGCAAAATGTCACTAAACCAGCATGGCATAGTGCTATTTTAGAGTTGGATGGACTTATATTTTGAGGATGGTATAAAAAAGCAAGTTGTAGATTATCCTGAAATTGATACACTGTAAAATTAATGGAAAGCAAACAGAAGCAAGTCTGTATCTAAACCGCTCGGTTTCGTAAGGCAAATTTTAGTAAACTAAGGGACCTAGATAATCAAGTCAACTGGGCTGAGGAGGTCAAAGGTTTGAAATTGAAAAGGCTTACTGTTACTTCAAGGGGCATAGTTGAGACTAAATAGATAGCTTTAAATGGGGTTTAAAAAAAAAAAAAAAAAAGACTGCTTTGCTTAACTACACATCCAGAAGCACAAAGGTGGGACAGCATTTGCCAGAGTAGAATGAAGGAAATGGCAACAGGGAGTAGAGAATAGCAGAGTGTCAGACTAGAGAATGTCTGCTAGCATATTTACTCTTGGGATTGATTTTACTGTTTGGTTAAGGAAGAGAAAACAAGCTCATTGCATTGGCTGGTTTCACACAGATAGGCAACTTCAGAACTGCAGAGGGATGACATGGAAAAACAATGAAAGACCTTGATGACTAAACTAACGGAAACAAAAACTGCCACAACACCAAATGCAAGGTCACACACCTGGAGAATAATAAAAACATTGCTGTTAACTGAGAAATGTCCCAATAAATGAGCAGGGTAGAAAAAAACATAGGTGTTACCAGACTGGATGTGGTTACCTAATGTAGTTGCGCAAAAAGGCAAGGACACACAGAACGCTGAGAGATTTTCTGGAGGTCTAGAAAAAATATTACTGTATTGCCCAATGTACAACTTCAATTTAAAATGCAACTTTATGGACATTTAAACCCATGCTTAAGATAGATGAGTTTTGGTTGGGAGAGGAGAAAAGACTAGTGGGGGAATGAAGATCTGTTGAGCAAGAAGAGACTAAAAGATTTTTGTTTGGACTAGCAAAAGGGAGGCTGAGAGGGGATATGATTACTGTCTATAAATATATCGGGGTAAACACTGGGGAGGGAGAAGAGCTATTTAAACCAGAGGACAAATACTGGCACAAAAACAAATGGACTGTTGAATAAATTTAGCTGGGAAATTAGAAGAAGGTTTCTAACCACCAGAACAATGAAATTCTGGAACAGATTTGCAACAGAAGTAGGGGGTAAACATATCAAACTATCATTAAGATGGAGCTTGAACAGTTTCTGGAAGGGATTATATGACACAGTTTCCTGTAATAGCAAAGAATTGGACTCACTGACTTAGGACGTCTCTTCCAGTCTTAAGGTCCTTATTCTGCTTTACATACAGTGTCATTTCTTAGCCATATAGACAAGATATTTGTCCAACCAAAATCCTCATTTGTTTACAAGTGAGTAAAAATAATTCGCAAATAAAAATAATGTTGACTATTGCAGAACTTGCAAGAAGTGATAGGATAAGTTAAAGAAAAGGATAAACAACACCTTATTAGGTATTACATGCTTAGTCTTTACTGTATGGGTAGGATTTCTGTGAGGAGGTTGCCCAGCTGCTCTTTATTTTTTCAAAACTGAAATGTGGCATAAGGGACATTTCAAGACATAGTATATCATGCGATGAATAATAACCTTATAGGACACTGTATACCCTCTCACAATTTGACTTTTTGAAAGATCACTTTTGGTTATGTTGCAAATTAAGCAGCTGATTGCATCTTATTTACACATATGTTTATAAATATTATGAAAAGCATACGTAGCTCAAAAAACAATGAAAACCACAGGTAACGCTTTGTAGAAAACAATTATTCTTTTCATTTTTTCTAATAGTCTGAGGTCTGCTATGTACTGTACAAACAGGTACATATGCATGGTCTTTATCTTAAGAGCTTGTCTATAAAGAATAGCTGAAATACCAAATGAATGTCAAAAACAGCAATACAGGTAATATTATAGGAAAAAATCCAGAAAGATCAAGATGTTACTGATCACAGGGGTTTTAAAAGAATTTGTCTGCTTTTGTTGTTGTTGTTGTTGTTTTTCCCATCCTTTTCCTTCTGCTGCTACTTCTTGAGGTTGTGTTGGTGAATCGACTAGCAGAGCAGAACTCCGCTATGCTATGAACATGAAAACGTGCCATGTTCCACCAATTTCAGTTTTAACTCATCTTTCTTTCTGATGGTCAAAGGAAATGCCGACAGGATTGAGGCTACATAGAGGCAAATAAGCGAGACAAGGGACACAAAAAAAAAGAAAGTAAATACCATCAGAAATGGTAGGGGGAGGGAAGTAGAGAAAATAATATGATAGTAGATAAATAAAGCTGTTTAAGACAGAAAGAATAAGGTTTGTGGGACAGGACAGTATAGAAGAAAGCAGTGACATAGAAGAAATGTTAGGGCACTCATTTCACAAAGGATTTGACTTCGCTTTCACTTCCACATGTGCTGAAAACACACATTTTTATAAACTCTCATTTTATTTACCTTCAAAACATGGTTTTTTTCCAAGCCAATCTTCAAATCAGCTGTAACAATCTGTGTTCTGAAAGGCTCCAGGAACCAATGCCTTTGGAGCATTACAAGGAACAGTTAAAGACGTCTTGTTCAAGTATTTTCAGTGCTCAGAACTCCATTCTAGACACTCAGACAATTGCATTGATGCAAACCAAAGCAGCACTCAGGCTGCATAAGTCCTTTAGGAAATAAAATATGTTTACTCCTACTTCTGGTATAAAACCCACTATTTTAAATCATAAATAAACATTGCTGATGGCAGGGTGAGCTTTATGTGCATTCTGATCCTATTTATTGCACGCCACTTGGAAGCTGGCTTGGTAGTCTTCCTAAGATTATTGCTCAAACACCAACACTTTAAAATACCATCACAGAGAATCATAGACAATGGCTAAGGTTGGAAGGGACCTTAAAGATCAGTTCAAATACAGTTGACTGCTTTTTGAGACAGTTTTACTCTGTGACAGAGAGAAGGATGTCATTCTTCTCATAAGTCATAAGCATACAGTTAGTTCAGCCTTGTTGAATTTATCTACTGCCAGTCAATATGTATGAAGTTTTTAGTGAGCTTGCTGACATTAGGCCTTTCCATGGAGACAGTGGTGTGGAGCCTATAAATACATCCATTTCGGATCTGTGGCATTCATGAAGAGATTTTATTGCTTAGTATTTGAGCTAATGTTAGCTTTCAAAACATAAAATAGAATGACTCGATCTGGTTTGTTCTTCAAAATAATTGACATGGTTTTACAGATGAGGGAGAACTTACTGTCTGGACATTTTCCTCCTTTCTCCTAATGTCATTTGAAAAATTAATTGAAAAATACATGCTGCGTTTCACTATTTGTGTCCACTTTTGAATATATCAACTCAAAAATATGGTTATATGTCCATAGGGAAACCAGGGTTCTCTAAAGTTATAGACCTTTATATATAAATATTTCAGTACAGTTTCAAAATTGCAAGCAAACCATTAAAAATTCTATTTAAATGGCATAATGCAAAACATCAATGGAAAGGGTATACATCGCTATATAAAAGTCTTTGATAACTTTCTTTCTTTCTAGTAATGTTTATTGCTAGGGCAATAGTAAAAGGAAGGTGCTCTTCAATTACTTCTTTGAGTAACTAAGAATGATAGGTAGCACCTACTGTGTTCTGAATGAGAAAAGCACTAATATTTTACCACCTATCTTTGTGCATGAAAACTCTCAAAAACTGGCACTTAGGTCTTCTTGAATTTCTGGACTTCATCACAACATTCATGCAGAGGCATTATCATAGAATAAAGATGTCTTCCTGGTACATGCAACTGGAAAGGCAGGAAAATGCGTAATGTGAAAGATGACTAAACACAGCTTTGACATTACAACCTACAAGGTGCTCAAGGCTAATGAAGGAGACGTGGTCGGGAACTACTGACTTGGCAGAACTTACAAGATTTAGTGCTGAAATTTCAACAGCCACATGGCTACTGTGATTATTTGGACAGTGCTGTAACATGGAACACAGCTTATGAATTTTCTGAAGAGACCTTCAACGTAGGTAGTAACACCTCTCCTTGGCATTTCTTCTCTAGGTGTTTTGTTAGATTTTTTCTCCCAGCAGCTCCCCACTTCCAGGAACAAGCACTATCTGCTACCCCAACATCAAGCAGCCCTCAGAATCGCATCAGACAGGTTGGGTCGTGTGAAAAAGGCATTAATTTCAGTCAACAACCAGGAGTAGCGTTGGGTATTTGGCCTCAGCCATTGACTTCCGTGTGCCCCCAGATTGTGTTGTTGTGACAACAGACGGTAAAAACGCTCTGGTCACTCCCACACAAGAATATCATTGGCCAAGCACACCATGACCGGTGGCAGAGAGCTGTCCCCTTCCATAACCTGGGAGAGCTCCCTCCTCTGCGGGGCTGTGCGGGAGGCCCCGGCCGCGGCGCCGGCAGCCCGGAGCGCTCCTCAGACACACGAGAGGCTCTCTCCAGGGGACACCGCGCCACGTGGTTGACGAGAACCGATACCAGCTAGGAAGGACGGGGCGGGGGCTCGCCCTCTCTTTCTCCTTCTTCGGGGCAGAAGGGGATGAAGGAATGGGGCAGGGAGGGGCCGGAACGCCACCCGGGAAGCTGAGCTTCCCAGGTCCTCGACGAAACAGGCGTGGGTGCCATGGCCAGAAAGAGGGACGGCTGCGCGCAAAGGAAGTGCGCATCCTCCATTTTGGCAGAGGGCGGGCGGGGAGTTGGCTCCCGGCGCTGGGCTCCCGTTGCAGCCCGGAGCGCTGCTCCCGCCTCGCGGCGCTGCCAGGGGCTCTTGGCTCCTCTTCCTGCCGGAGGCCGGACCGGGGCGCCTCACAGGGCCGCCCCACGTTGGGTCGCATTGGCCCCAAGCTCCCCGCAGCGGCTTCCGACAAAATGGAGGACACCACCAGCTCCACCAGCACTACCACCAGCACTCCTCTAGGAACCATGGCGGCCGACATGGCGCCCTCCTCCTCAGTGGGTGGGGGCAGGAGAGCGCCCGCAGCGGGGAGGCGCTGCTTGGCGGGGCAGACGCGGTGTCCACAGGAGGCTCTACACGGGCACCGTCCCCGCTGGGAGCGCTGCCTTTATGCACGCGCCATCCTTCCTGAAGGTGGCCCCGAGTTCCCCACCGCTCAAGGGGAGGCTGCGAGACGGGACCGGAGGGGGGCGCCATAAGAACCAGTAGCCCCACGTCGGGGCGCGGAGGGGAAGGGCATCGTGAGCTTCGCGGTGCGGTGCCCGCGAGGATCGGGAGCGCTGCTCGGGTGGGCGCGCTGCTTCCTCACCGCTACGGAAGGCCGTGGGAGCGCAGCGCGCCCAACTTGTGCAAGTTGTCGGGCGACCGGGGCTGGGCGCGTCACTGGTGATGCCGAGAGCGGACACGCGCCGGTGGGCTACGACTGGGACTCCTCAAACCTGATGGCTCAAAGTGGGAAGCACTCGGGGCATGGCCAGCGAGGAGATTGGCAGTTCATAGGGTCAACCGGCTGCGGGCGGCGCCGACGGACGGGCGGCGCGTCCAATCAGCTGGCTCGGCGCGAGAGCCCGTTCCCGGGGACAGCCAATGGTTGGGCGGGGGCGGGCCTTGATCAGCTCCGTTGGCCCGGTTTCTCCTCCCCTTCGTTAGCAGCTGCGCCGAGCCCGGGACCGGACCGAGTAGAGTTGAGCCGCCGGAGGAGTAAGGCGGAGTGCATGCGTCCCCCGCGGGGGGTTTGGTGCCTGCGGGGAGCCCTCGGGTGAGGCTGGGGCCGGGGACGGGCGGGCGGCGGCGCGGAGCTGTCCTCGAGGCGGGGATGGAAGAGCCTCACGGCGCCCCGCCGGGCCGGGCGGCCCTCTGGCGGCGGTGCGGAGCCGGGGGCAGCTCCGCTGATCGCCGCCCGGAGGTGGGCGGCGGGAGGCGGCCCGGGGGCAGGCTTGGGGTGGAGGCCGAGGCGTTTGGGGAAAGGCCGGCGTCGGCGTAGCGCCTCTCACCGAACTCCCCCCGCTTTCCCCGCCGGGCCCGAGGCCGTTGTTCTGCCCCGGTGCCAACCCCCCTCCCCCCCCCCGCCGCTCCCCTCCTCCCGGCGGCTGCCTCCCTCCCTCCCGCCTCCCCCACTGCCCGGCGCGGCGCCGCGCTCCTCCCGCCGCCGCGCTCCCCCCCGTATTGTTCGGCCGGGGCTCGCTAATGGCGGCCGGGAGGCGGCAGTGCCGCGGGCCGACTGCAGGGGGGCAAACCCGAGGCCGGGGGCAGATCGGCGGCGCCATGCGGGGGCGGGGAGGAGGGCTGCGCGTCCGCTGCCCCGCGCCGCCGGTTCGAGGCCCGGCGAGGCGAGTTAGTGCGGAACGTGCCCTCTCCGCCCCGATGCCTCGGCCCCTCGGGGACGGCGTGGCCGTGCCGCGGCCCCGGGGGCGGCGCTGCCGGTTTGTTTATTTCCCCCGGGGGCCCGCGTTTATCGCTCGGGAGGCGGCGGGCGAGGCGGGCGGTGCCGGCCCTGCGCGGCGAGGGAGAGCCGTGCCCGGTGCCCCGCGATAACCCCGTGTCTTCCCCTCAGGCTCCGGCCCGGTTTGGCGCAGCCTTGGCGGAGGGCGGCAAGGAGAGGGAGCTCCATTGTGAGTGCTATTTCCGTACCTATTTCTGCCCCCGCCAGACCTGCTCGTTGTTTTCCAGGGGTGGGGGTAAAAGGAGAGGCCTCGGGGCGGGGTGGGGACATTCCTGGGCCCGGCAGCTGCCGCCCCGGGGTGGCCGTGGGGCGGGCGGCCCCTCCTCGCGGCGGGCGCTGCTGCGGACGGTCCTGCGGAGCCGCTCCGGAGGCAGACGGGCCGCTCCGCCCGGCTCGGCGGGAGGGGGGGGCACCTCGCGGGTGCCCTCTGGAGGCGTGAAGCGGGCACTGAACTCCACGGCCAGGCACCTTCTGCCATCTTTGTTTGTTTTGGGTTTTTTTTTTGTGGGTTTTTTTTTTTTTTTTTTCCCTTTTCCTCAATCCTGTATCTTTCGTGCCTTGAGGCTGGGGGGCGGTAGAGCGACTTGCTGTTTCCTGCCGGCGGCTGTCGCGTTGTACTCCCCAAGCGCTGCTCTGTTGGGTGTCAGGCCAAGGGAAGGCTGATTGCAGAGGACCGGGCTGTGTGTTAAACCTAGTCCGTTCCCGTTTCATAACCTTCCTTTGCTGCATGCTGTGCAAAAGGAGCTTCTGAAATTACAAAGTAGCGCAGCGGAGGAGAAAGTAACTGTGCGTGTGTGTGGATGGAGGCTGTGGGAGCTGTTGGGATGCGGCTGCTGCCGTGCAGAGAACAAAACAAACAGCGCCGTGCTGCGCTCGGGGCCGCGCGCGGGAGGAGCACAGGGTGCAGCCCTGTCCACTGCGTGTGTCTGGGCAGCTTTTTCTCCTCCCCTTACCTTTGTACCTGGTGGATTCTGTAGATCTGCATAGGCTGCTGCTTGGTCACTTTCTGGTTGCTTACATCTAGAGAGCATGGGTATTTCACTGTGGAAACGTCGCCGCTTAGGAGGAAGGCATCAGATCTGAATTAATTCTGAGTATCTGAAATAAACAACATTGTGAAAGGCATTGAGAGTTTGTATGGCTTGTTAGCATTGATAGGAGGGCTGTTCTTTTTATTATTGTTATCATGCCTTGGATGCGAGGCTGCCATGTTTTCTGACTCATTGTACCTTCCAATCTAACAGCTATTGTGCTTTTTCTGGTGTTTCATGTTCAAAAAGTAACTTCTGACATGGGTCAGGGCAAGTAGTGCTTTGGGTGGAGGAAGTCTGTTGTGTTGGAAGAGAGCAGGAAAGTGTTGAAGACTGGAGCTGCCCTGAAAAATATCCTGCAGCTTTGTGTGGCTGCCTCTGAGAAGCAAAACTGCTGCTATGAGCAGCTGTAGGACAAAGATTCGGCAAACCTCTGTGTAATTGCCAGCTGGTCTGTGAGTTATACCAGTGTACTGCACAAGGGCATCCTGCTGGATGGCACATGGTCTTCCACCAACTGTGGTCATGGTGGTAGGGTCTTTTCTCAGGAGGAAGAAGTATATCCTGCAGCTGTGCTGTCATGTGTGACAGGCGTATATTCTGTGCTCACTGCTGCATGGGCGCTCCAAACTCTTCAACTGTAATTTGTGAAATGAAGATGGTGATGAGGCATTATGACATCGTTAGACCAAATCACTTTTTAAAAGTAAGATGGTTTTAATTTGAATATCTACTGAACTTGCTTTATATTGTTGCTGCTGATCTGCTTTGGCCCTGAATATGATTGCGTTCTACTGTTGCTCACTCTGGAATAATGTGCTAAGAAGGATTTGCATCAGCAAGAATACACAAATGCCAGTGAATAAATGAAAGCAAGCTTCTTTGTCTTCTGCAGAGCTTGTCCAAGTTTGCAGAGGGGTGTGGAACCTAAACTAATACATACTCTTGGAGTCTTTTGCTGGCTTTCTTTATATTTTTGTCCAGCAGCTTCACAGACACTCTTACACTGTTAAGGGAGTTTTTATTTTGGTTTCTAGGAATAAATAGAGAATTGCTGAAGTTCTGTCTATTTGTGCTAGAAATCACAACCAGTCAATATACAAAATCAGAACGAGTTCTGTGAAGAATTTATGTAAAGTGTTACTACTGATGAAAAAATCCACTGCGTATGGAGAACTGCTTCTTTCATTCTGGAGGGTGTGCACATCACAAATTATAATGAAATTTGCCTAGCTATAGGAAGGGATTGGCATACGAAGTTCAGGAGCTCGGTGAGATGAGTTAGTTGTCCCTTCTGAGAAATTTGAGGTAATATTTAGCTCAGGAGGCTGCTACAGCCTTGTATGCTGTAGAAATTCTGTTGTCTGCAGAAGTTGTTGGCTTTTTCAGCAGACAGAAGCTTTTTTTTTTTTTTTTGCAACTGCTTTTAACTTTAAGCATAGTTTAAGTGATTTAATCTTATTAGGTGGCTGTTCTAGAAAGATATCTGGATTTCTGCGAAGTTAGAGTTAGAGGAAACTTAGCTTTTCTTCTATACTTGTAGACTACCCTGTGTGCTGCTGGCAAATATGGCTGTTAGGAAGTTTAACCTGGTATATGAATCGTAGAATGGTTTGAGTTGGAAGAGTCCCACCCTTGTAGTCAAGCATTCCTTATGTCTTACCTCTTCTAGGTTACCTGTGCAGGCCATGGTAAAATGATCTGCTCAATTTAGTTGCTGGTATTAAAATTCTTCATTTTGGAGCAACAGGAGTGAACTTGTCAGTGTTTTGTACTTGCAGGAGAAATTTTGGATAGAGGAGAGCTGTGTGAGAAATCTGAAATGCAGTTGCATTGTATGTCTTCTTCGGTTGATGCTTTGACTGTGCTGACTTAAACTCTGCTTATTTGTACTTCTGTTGTTTTGGCAGTTTCAGACTTATCTTTCTGAGCTTCTGTAAATCATCAATTTTAAGACAAAGCCATAATTGTTCTATCTAATTCTGTTCCACAAGAATTCCATTGGATTCATGAATGAAAAAATTGATGATGAATCTATATGGATGACAACATCAACAGTTTCATAGGGATCCACATCTGTCCTTTATTAGATGGATTAGATCATAACTTTGTACTAAGGAATGCTTGCATCTTCACCTGAAGTATTTCATTAGTTGGATCTGGCAGTGGTTAAAGTTGTTTTCTGACTCTTGTGTGTGATGAGAGCAAGTTTACTACGGTCAGTGGTTATAACACAGACAATGAATGCACGTTTTTAGTCCAACGTAAATACAATGACCAGAAATTATTCAATGTTGTGGTCAAATCGGAGTTTCAAGAGGTAGGGCTGCCACCACTGCAGTTTTGAAATTTCTCTGTTTGAGGGGTATTAATGCTTTGTAAGTTTGTCCTAATGCTTAAGCTCTTCCTCTGAGCACTCCCCAAGTGTTTTGGAGTCAACTCCACTGTAACTTATGTGCTGCTTCTACTATTGGCCACTGCTGGAGAATAACTTTGCAGGGCAGTGACTGGGCAGTGCTGAGGCAGGGACTCAGAAGCAAGTGTTCAGCTCTTTGAACAGGATGGCTACAGTAGTGTCTTGAAATGGACATGATTGGTGTGCTCCTCAGTCATATCGAGTATCAGTAGCACAAGAAGATTATGGGTTAAGATGTTCTGTGATGTGATTAATTAATATGCATTGCTGTTGTGAAGAAAGGATAGTTTTGGATCTTTGGAATACTTAACACTTAAAATATTACTTGAAATCTTACTAAAATAAGTAAGACACTCTGTAGTAAACTGTGCATCAAGATCCATCAAGGTTCTGAATGCCTTCTTTATGTCTGTCTTTAAAAGTCAGACCAGTTATCCTCAGGATACTCCTCTCTCTGACCTGGCAATCTCGGCTGGGGAGCACACTAACCCCCCTGTGATTCTGAAAGAAACAGTCAGAGACCTACTGCTCCAGCTGAACTGTCACAAGTCGATGGGGCCAGATGAGATCCACCCGAGAGTGCTGAGGGAACTGGCGGAGGTGATAGCCGAGCCGCTTTCCATCATCTGTCAGCGCTCCTTGTTGACTGGTGAGGTCCCAGAAGACTGGAGGCTTGCCAACGTGACTCCCATTTTCAAGAAAGGTCGTAAGGAGGATCCGGGGAACTACAGGCCTGTCAGCCTGACCTCGGTGCCAGGGAAGGTTATGAAGCTGATTGTCTTGGGGGAGATCATGTGGCATGTGCGGGATGAGCAGGGGATCAGGCCTAGCCAGCATGGGTTCGTGAAGGGCAGGTCCTGTTTGACCAACCTGATCTCCTTCTATGATCTAGTGACCCATCTGGTGGATGAGGGAAAGGCTGTTGATGTGGTCTACCTAGACTTCAGCAAAGCCTTTGACACTGTCTCCCACAGCATTCTATTGCAAAAGCTGGCAGCCCGAGGCTTGGATGGGTACACTCTTGGCTGGGTAAGGAGCTGGCTGGAGGGCTGGGCACAGTGAGTGGTGGTGAATGGAGTCAAATCCAGCTGGCGACCGGTCGTGAGTGGTGTTCCCCAGGGGTCGGTGCTGGGGCCTGTCCTCTTCAGTATCTTTATTGGTGACCTTGATGAGGGCATCGAGTGCACCCTCAGTAAATTCGCAGATGACACCAAATTGGCTGGAAGTGTGGATCTGCCTGGGGGTAGCGAGGCCCTACAGAGGGATCTGGACAGGCTGGAGAGCTGGGCTGGAGCCAATGGGATGAGTTTCAACAAGGCCAAATGCTGGGACCTGCACTTTGGCCACAACAACCCCAGGCGACGCTACAGGCTTGGGGCGGTGTGGCTGGAGGACTGCGTAGAGGAAATGGACCTGGGGGTATTGATTGATGCTCGGCTGAACATGAGCCAACAGTGTGCCCAGGTGGCCAAGAAGGCCAATGGCATCCTGGCTTGCATCAGAAACAGTGTTGCAAGCAGGAGCAGAGAGGTGATTGTTCCCCTATATTCAGCACTCGTGAGGCCGCACCTCGAGTACTGTGTCCAGTTTTGGGCCCCTCACTGCAAGAAAGATATTGAGGCCCTGGAACGTGTTCAAAGGAGGGCAACAAAGCTGGTGAGGGATCTGGAACACAGGCCATATGAGGAGAGGCTGAAGGAGCTGGGAATGTTCAGCCTGGAGAAGAGGAGGCTCAGGGGAGACCTTATTGCTCTCTATAACTTCCTGAAGGGAGGTTGTAGTGAGCTGGGGGTCGGCCTCTTCTCTCGTGTCATTAGTGATAGGACCAGGGGGAATGGCTTCAAGCTACGGCAGGGGAGATTCAGGCTGGACATGAGGAAGTATTACTTTTCAGAAAGGGTGGTCAGGCACTGGAATGGACTGCCCAGGGAGGTGGTGGAGTCACCGAGCCTGGGGGTGTTCAAGGAAAGGCTGGATGTTGCGTTGAGGGACGTGGTTTAGTGGGAGCTATTGGTGATAGGTGAACGGTTGGACTGGATGATCTTTTAGGTCTTTTCCAACCTTGGTGATTCTATGATTCTATGATCAACTCTTTAACTCTTACAAAAGTTATCAGAGTCTTTCAGTTTTTGTTAGCCTGGCTTCCAAATGCCTGAATTTGTGTATTATGTCATACGAAAGTACCGAGGCATAATTCATCCTCTTGTGGAATGGTTTGGGTTTCACAGAATCACAGAATCACCCGGGTTGGAAGGGACCCCAAGGATCATGTAGTTCCAACCCCCCTGCCTAGCAGGGCCACCAAACATACACATTCAGATCAGGTTGCCCAGGACCCCGTCCAACCTGGCCTTAAACACGTCCAAGGACGGGGCATCCACAACCTCCCTGGGCAGCCCGTTCCAGGGCCTAACCACTCTCCTAGTAAAGAACTTCCCCCTAACATCCAACCTAAATCTTCCCTCCTTCAACTTAAAACCATTTCCCCTAGTCCTGCTGTTATCAGCCCTTTTGAAGAGTTTACTCCCCTCCTGGGTGTAGGTTCCCTTCAGGTATTGATAGGCTGCAATGAGGTCACCCCGCAGCTTTCTCTTCTCCAGGCTGAACAAGCCCAACTCCCTCAGCCTGTCCTCATAGGGGAGGTGCTCCAGCCCCCTGATCATCTTAGTTGCCCTCCTCTGGACCCTTTCCAAAATCTCAATGTCTTTCTTGTACTGAGGGCTCCACACCTGGACACAGTACTCCAGATGGGGCCTCACAAGAGCCGAGTAGAGAGGGACAATCACCTCCCTGTCCCTGCTGGCCACCCCTCTCCTGATGGAGCCCAGGATCCCATTTGCCTTTCGAGCTGCCAGAGCGCACTGCTGGCTCATATTCAGTCTCTCGTCCATCAGGACCCCCAGGTCCTTCTCTGCCGAGCTGCTCTCAAGGACCGCTCCTCCCAGCCTGTACAGGTGCCTGGGGTTCTTCCGGCCCAAATGCAAAACCTTGCACTTTGCCGTGTTGAACCTCATCAGGTTCACCCGAGCCCAGCCCTCCAGCCTGTCGAGGTCCCTCTGAATGGCATCCCTTCCTTCCACCGTATCAACCGCACCACTCAGCTTGGTGTCGTCAGCAAACTTGCTGAGGGTGCACTCAATTCCCTCATCGATGTCATTAATAAAGATGTTAAAGAGCACCGGTCCCAAGACAGACCCTTGGGGGACACCACTTGTTACCGGCCTCCACCTGGACATAGAGCCATTGACCACCACCCTCTGTCTGCGGCCTTTCAACCAATTGCTTATCCATCGGGTCGTCCACCCATCAAATCCACTTCCCTCCAATTTGGAGATGAGGATGTGGTGGGGGACCATGTCAAAGGCCTTGCTCAGGTCCAGGTAAATGACATCGGTCGCCTTCCCTTCGTCCACCAATGCCGTCACTCCATCATAGAAGGCCACAAGATTAGTTAGGCATGACCTTCCTTTGGTGAAGCCGTGCTGGCTGTCTCGGATCACATGCTCATTCTTTATGTGACCGAGCATGTTGTCCAGGAGGATCTGTTCCATGATCTTCCCAGGCACGGAGGTGAGACTCACCGGCCTGTAGTTCCCCGGGTCCTCCCTGCTCCCCTTCTTGTATATGGGAGTGACATGACCCTTCCTCCAGTCGTTTGGGACCTCACCTGACAGCCACGACTTCTCAAATATGATGGAGAGCGGCTCGGCAACCACCTCAGCCAGCTCCTTCAGGACCCTGGGATGCACGCCATCCGGCCCCATAGACTTGTATTCATTCAGTCTAAGGAGGCACTCTCGGACTTGCTCTGCCCTTACAGTGGGGAGGGATTTACCTCCTTGGTCCCCACATAGAGGTTTGGGGATGCAGGGTTCAGGGACGTGAAAAAGACTAGAATCCTGGCCACCAGTGAAGACCGAGGTGAAGAACTCATTCAGCACCTCAGCTTTCTCTTCATCTGTTGAAGCCAGTTCTCCTTTTAAATTTACCAAAGTAGGTACGCCCATTTTGGCCTGTCTCTTCTGGGCAATGTACCTGTAGAAGGTTTTCTTATTGTTTTTCACGTCCCTTGCCAAGTTCAGAGGTTTGAAGGGACTTCTAAGATCATCTAGTTCCAATCCCCCTGCTATAGGCAGGGACACCTCCCTCTGGACCAGGTTGCTCAATGTTCCATCCAGCCTGACCTTGAATGCTTCCAGGGAGGGAGAATTCACAACCTCTCTGGGCAACCTGTGAGTGTCTTGGCACCCTCACACCCTCAAGCAGGAAGTCATTTTAATTCCGTCTTTTCCCCTTTTTAATATTGTGTTGAAGGGCCGCTAAGATGATCAGAGGGCTGCAGCACCTCTCCTGCGAGGAAAGTTTGAGGGAACTGGGCTTGTTTAACTTGGAGAAGGCCCTGGGGAGACCTCATTGCAGCCTTCCAGTACTTGAAGGGAGCTTATAAACAGGAGGGGGACAGCTGTTTACAAGAGTGGATAGTGATAGGACAAGGGGGAATGATATTAAACTTAGACAGGGGTGGTTTAGGTTAGATATTAGGAGGAAGATTTTCACACAGAGGGTGGTGACGCACTGGAACATGTTGCCCAAGGAGGTTGTGGATGCCCCATCCCCGGTGGCATTCAAGGCCAGGCTGGATGTCGCTCTGGGCAGCCTGGTCTGGTTGTTGGTGACCCTGTCCACAGCAAGGGGCTGAAACTACATGATCTTTGATGTCCTTTTCAACCTAGGCTGTTCAATGAATCTGTGATATGATTCTATGATATTCACTGGGGTATGTTGAATAGACATCGGCTATTTAGATGTTGGCACTATCGACTGATTAGGTAGCTCACCAATCTGTCTCTTACAGAGGTGGCAGTAGAGGAAATGTTTGTCATCCATTCAAGTAACTGTGGCACCATGGAATTGCTTGTGTATGTTTCTACATGGTGTCCTCAGTGTTTTGGTTGGGAAAAGATGGTCAAATACAACATAACCCATAGAATAGCAGTGTATACAGGACTTTCTGATTTAGCCTGGTTGTGGCTCAGTCATTCTGGGAAACTGTTTTTCTGCACCACAGACTTTTTAGTAAGCATATTGCCATCTTCTGCTTCTTCAGGCTTTTTTGTGCAATATACATAGGTTACCCCAAAAGTAATGCCTGCTCTTTATTTCCATGGAAACTACAACTGGTACAGAGAGCACAACAATGCTGTTGCGCAAATTCTCAGTTACGTTGAAAAGTAGAGTTGTTGTCACCACCATTAGTGATGCATTACTGCCAGTGATGAACAAGAGCCTGCATGCTGACCTTCTAAAAATCTGCCCTGGTCATCCAAAAGACAACATCCACTGTCTTTCACATTGCTGTTGCCACTGCTGAAATGCACCATCCACCTCCTCACTGTGCTCACATCTGCCTTTTGGTTTCCATGAACATTGAGCAAGCATCAAGGAATGTCCGTGGTGTCATTTTTTTTCTGCATGGAGAAATTCAAACCTTTGCTTCATGCACGCTTCCACGTCAGATGCCATTTTGTCAGACTGTCCCTCTGCTGCCATCTGTCGCACAGCAACAACATGTAACAGAATATTGGTGGGGAGGTTCAACCTCTATTGCAGTACCAATGCCTGCAATACCACTGTCTGCCTTTGATGTTGTGGACCAGCATAATAAAATAGAAGGCATTACTTCCAGAGCAGCTCTTGTAGGTATACTGAGCTCTAAACAGGCCCATTTGTGATGCAACCATCTCTTTTTCCCAAAAGTTAAAGCTTGCCAAAGAATTTTCTTCTTCCTGGGGTTCATTTGTTTAGATGCCTGTAAGAGCTCTTCAGGTTGTTTTTTTGCCTGCAATACTACACCAAATTTATCTAATATAATTTATAACGTCAGCTGTCAACTTTATATGGATGATTTTCAAATGTCTCTTCCAGATTTTCCCTCTCTTCCAGCTATATCTCAGTGCGTGCTTCTGGCATGTTTTTGTGGATACCTGACCTTTAGCTCAGGCTGCTATCCCAAAGGCAATCCTTTCTCCCCAGAAAGAAAGCTCTCCATGCTGCCTATCTATCGCTTGTAGATGGTGTTGCCTTCAGACCTCTGTTTAAGCCCTTGATCTAGCTGTTGTTTTAGGCACACAGCATGCTATTCTTCTAACAGGTAGTAAGCTGTATCTTAATTGCTTACAAACAGTTAAATATTTATTATTTATCTATTTAAATGGATCATGTAACTACATCTCATACTTTGTTCTCTGTGTCTTGTAGTACCGCTTATTCTGTTTTGACTGCCTGGTCTTTCTGTATGTTATATTTTATGAATGTAAAAGTAACGGCTTACCTGCCTTTAATTTAAGCTTGCAGTTCAGCTGTGAATAGTATTACAGTCTTATTTTGTTGTTAATGAGGTTTTAAGTGCTCTCCAGAAAGTGACATCATGGGCAGTTCAACCCCTCTGTCCCTTCTCCTGTCACGGTCCTCATGTTTGGGAGTGCTTCCGTATGTGCACCTTCTGAAGCAAATGCAACTTCTTAATGCAGAGGAAGCAAAATTCAGGAAACAAAGCCAACTGACAGCTAAATGAATACCTTTCTCGTTACTGTTGAGACCTAAGCACACCATCCTTGGAACAAGAATCCTAACCATTGTTGATTGTAGTGCTTTTTCCTTGTATTCTCTTTTTTCTCTCTCTCCATCTGTTGTCCCTTATGTTTAGGTTGTTTGCTCTTTGAACAGTCATTCGTATTCTGTTTTGGTACAGTGGCTAGCATAATGTGGTCTGTAACTTCAGCTCCTAGCAGCATATGAGTTGTAATATATAGATGGGTGTAATATCAGTGTCTGTCTTCTTTTTTTTTTTTTTTTTTTTTTCCTTCTTCCAGATAGGGAAAGAAGGCCTGTACTAATAAATTAACTTCTCGATGATCAGCAACTGCTTCTAAGCTGGACGGATTTACCAGGCATCTCTTGAATGACTAATCAGTATATCTATATTTGTGATGTTTATTTATGTTAATGTTCATTCATAAGATAAAGTTTTATTCTGTTTGGTGGTTCCTCATTAAAGAAGCCCTGATCTAAGTGTGTATGTTTGGTGGCCCTGCCAGGCAGGGGGGTTGGAACTACATGATCCTTGAGGTCCCTTCCAACCCGGGTGATTCTGTGTGATTCTGTGAAGCCAAATAACCTAGAAAGGTCAGATAGGAAGTTATCCATAGTTCATATACACACACGCATGAAAAAGGTTATTTGGAAATGACAGGAAATGAGAATGCAATAAAGGCCTTTTTGTTGGTGGTGAGCTGTTGTTGTTTTAATTTATTGGATATATTATGGAGTTGTTAAAATTTTCGCTGTGTTTGGTCATCATTGTGTGCTTATGCCCAAAGAATTATCAACTAGAAACACGGAGTTGATCTACCTAACATAATGTATAGGACAGCAATTATGGTCTGAATGAAGTTCAGCATTTTTAATAGAGAAGAACTGGAGGGTTTAGAGAAGACCTGCAAGAATGACTTATGGAGCAGTGGGAAAGATTGGCAGATCTTAGAAATATGGTCATCTTCAAATAGTTACCTTTACTTCTTGAAGTCAGTTGAATTGTTCTATTCAATAAACAGGAGTTTTGATTGCATGATGCAACTCACGGCAGTGCAACTCAGTGCAGCTGAGAAAACCTGTCACGCTTCGATGCTGACTCTATCCATTCTTGCCTTGGATCTCATTTCCTGTCCATCTTACCTTATCATAGACTTGAACTGTTCTGGTGGAGGGTTTTTTTTCCCCCTCTTTTATTTTAAATCCCATTTGATGTTAAGATTTTATTTCCTTTGTTGGTGGCTTCATTGGCTGTTTGGCTGTAGTCGGCGTGAGTTTCTTAACTGTATCTAGCACATACTTTCACATATTCTCAAATTCAGTTTTTCTTGATATTGAATTAGTAGATGGATTGAATGCTAATTGCTGAAGGTAAATTGTCTTTAAGAAGCTTGTCCATACTCGATCAAAAATAGTAAGTTGTTAGCTGAGCTTGGGTACTCCTCAGATGGAAAAAAATGTGGTTAAGATTGCTAGTTGATATTAGTTATTGTTAAAGGAAAGAGGAAAATAAACTATCTACAAACTTCTTGTTCGCTTACATATGTCAGGGAATTATACTTTTTTTCCCCTAAGCACATGCAAAAATCAGAAGAACAGAATTTTCAAAGCATTATTAAAAAGGGTTTGTGATTTCAGTATCTGATAAACCTGGCAAGGTAGTAGGATTTATGTCTATCAGTTGTCCATGCAGATTTTTTTTGTATCATGGACAGTATGTACTGAAGTGTATATTGCATGTTGAATTAAAATAATTAATAGTGAAAAACCAAAAGGAAGTGCCAATCAAGGGTAGTATTAAAAGTCCTTTTTGGCAACTAATAACATCTTATGTGAATTGTATGGGAATAGTGCTGGCTGGGTGCCAATAGGATAGACAGCAGCTTTGCAGGAATGGTCTTGGGAGTTCTGGGGGACAATACCTTGGATGTGAGCAATGTGCTCTTATAGGGGTGAAGATGAACAGCATACTTGTCTGAATGAGGCAAGACTAGCCATCAATGTGAGGGAAGTGTGATTGTTATACTGATAGCTGAGTTCCCCATCTGGAGTGATCAGTTTGGTTCAACCTTAGGATAATGAAGATACTGACATGCTGGAAGGAGTTCAGTGGAGGGACACCAGGATGCTTAGGGAGTTGGCGTGTGTAACAAACAGAGGCTGAGAGGGATGGGTGTATTTGGCTTTGAGAAGGCTAGAGGGACACGTTATTTGTCTTCAGCTATTTAATGGGAAAGCATAGAGAAGATGAAGCCAGGCTTTTCTTAGAGATGCACTCTGATAGGATGGCAGGTAAGAGGTTGCAACAAGGAGGATTTCTAATAGCAAAGATAACTGAAGCTGGGAGAGGGTATCCTAGAGATGCTGAGAAATCTGTATTCTTTTAGATACTCAAAACTCAGTTGAATGAAAGCTGAAAAACTCGACTTCTGCCATTGGTCTTGTTTTTGATTTGACATTCCTCTGACCTGGGGTGGGTTTGCCAAGATGACATCCAGAAGTCACTTTCAAATAAGCTATTCTATTAAATTTGCAGCATTTTAAGCTGTGTCTGATATCATTTATTGACCAAGAAGATGCTCTCTATTGATAAGCAGTGCTTTATTGTAAGTCATATTGGACATTCACTTTTCTTGTAGCACAAAAATAAAGCATACTGTTTAGATAAAATCTGTAATTAATAAAATGTAAGTGTATGACGCGGGCCTAAACTCCTTAAAATTACCTTATGCATACTGAAATAACCTTCCTGATGAAATTTTTTTTTTTTTTTTTTTAAATTTCTTTCAGAATTAACATTGTTCTTGCTAGTAAATTGGTCCTACAGGACTATATATTAAAAAAAAAAAAACAAAAAAAAAAACAGACCAATTTATATCTAGTAGATCTCATCTTTTCTCTCTAAAGATTTCTTTTCGCATTTTCTGTCCCCGCTTGGTTTTCCAGATTTGAGTGGTTTATACATGATTGGATGTACCAGGTTTTCTGGTAACATTACAAGCTTGCTCATCTTTTGTGATCTTTGTAAATGATCTGGATGTGGGACTGAAATGCATACCAAGTAAAATTGCAGATCATACTAAATAAAGAAGAGCTATTGACTCCCTCGAGGGCAGAAGAGCCTTGCAGAGAGATCTTAACAAATCAAAGGCCTGTGCAATCAGCAGGCAGATGAGATTAAGATGAGCAAGTGCCAGATTCTGCACTTGAGATGGTGTAATCCTGGCTATGTGTGCAGACTTGAGGATGAGAAGCTGGAGAATGGCCCTGTGAAAAGGAATCTGGCGGTTCTGATGGTTTTACAGCAAGTTGAATGTGAGTCAGCAGGGTGTTGTGGGGTGCCCCAGACCCCGTGCTGCTCCTGGATGAGGGGAGAGGTGCTCTGCTCTGCACTGTGCGGCTTCGCCTCTTGTGCTGGGTGTGGCCTTGGGCCTTCAATATAAGAAGGGCGTAAAAGTCTTAGGGAATGTCCAAGGGAGGGCTTAAAAAATGGTAAGGGATCTGGAGGGCAAGATGTGTGAGGGGCAGCTGAGGCCCCTGGTGTGCTCAGCCCAGGGCAGAGCAGGCTGAGGGGAGGCCTGATGGCGGCTGCAGCTCCTTCTGACTTGGGCTTCTCTGTGATACAGTGAAGAAAGCCTGCTGTATGTGTTTAGTATGTAAAAACAGATACATATAGTCACTATGATTATAGTATAGTTGTATCAAACATATAGCCAAATTAACTCTTATGAAAGATACAGGAATGGATTATTTGATTAGAGCATTCTGTCTAATTGCTCTCGTCTTTTTTTCATTAGTATCTGTACCATTAAATCCGTATTTAAATTTGTAGCATTTGCTAAATTGCATCTATGCCCTGAGTACTTCCAAATTGGCGCTTCCTCAAACCCGTACTAACTAAATGATGTATTGAAGGGATTATACACTTTGTCTGTGTCAGGGTTTTATGATTTTGGGTTATCGGTATTCCACATCATAACATCACGTAGTGCACTAAAAGTTAAAGTGTTTACGCTCCAGTTCTGGGTACCTGTCCCAGAAGAGAAGAACAACTACGTTCCCCAGAAGATTGTTTAGTGTGTTGTTATCATTTCTGCTCAGGGGAAGAGATGTAAAGCCTTGGTAGGTCATCTGGCCGCCCTTCTTTGTCAGGCTTTCCTTCTCAACTGGACTGTGCATCTCACCTCAGTGTTATGGTGAGGCCTATCCAGCTTTCAGACACTCTCATTATATTTGATTTATTAGCTCTAATTCTAATTATATTGTATTATAGTGTGTTATTTTGCATTCCAATGCCACATTTAGTAGATTAGTTTGTTTCTCCTCAGATGGCTGCTGCTGTTGTTAATTATTATGGGGTCCCCTATTTCCCTTTTCTGGGGGTGACGATTCATGGAACCCCTTCGCCCTGCTAGTCGCCCAACCAGCCTGGAAACTGTTGACAGACTGTTGCCATCTCAGTTCATCTTCTTGGGTACTGGCAAAAGCTAGGCATGTCAGAGATTTGAATTCTGAATTTATAATCCTTATTGGTCCTTGTGGAGTGTGTGTAAGGAGTGTTTTTGAAATGTGTTCTGTAGCCCACAGAGCCTTTTTTATCAGTGGCCTGTGTTCCATTACTTAGTCCAGATATCTGAATAATTTTACTATTCTCTAGACTGTTCGTAATCTATCAATTGAACGTACATACGTATGTACATATTTCCCATATGTGCACTGCATATTTCTTAGTTGGTTTATGTTGATTGACAGTTTGATCTTTTTGTGCTTTATTAAGGCTACTTGTGTTCAGTTTTTCCTTTTTTCCCTGTTTTTTACTTGTCCTTTTCCTATTCTGTATGTCTTTAGCAGAGTGTATTTCTTCTGTTACTGTAATGTTCCCTTTTGACCAAGGTCACATTTCAAGCCTGTTGCTGTGGTTTAGTGTTACCTACTTTCCTGGAAATAGATACGTATTTGAATATAACTAATAAATAAACACTTAGATACGACTTCTTTTGGGGTCTGTGTGTTCTCTGTCTTTCTATTCCTTTTGTGGTAACATACATCCTGAAGTAGCACAGTGCTGCTTGAATAGTAGAGAGAAATAATTTACTGTCTACCACATTATGGTATAATGACTTTAAAGGTTAGAAGTAGTGCTGGGTTCTTGTTGATCTGCATGTTTTCCTGATTGAGCAGCCATGAAATGTATTGAAAATGCATATTTAAGGTGGGGGCAAATACCTGTCAGTATGACTGTCTTGAGACTTCATAGTTAGTCAACATTACGATTTTGATTTGCCATGAATAGTTACGCCAAGTACTGCTTATCCCTTTGTGAGTAATCTTGAAAGTACATGATCTGTTAGAATTCATAATTGAATTCATAATTGACCCTGAATTCATAATTGACCCTGAACAGAATGAAGTTTGAGACCGACCCTGAATTTTCATTCTGTTCATGCATATGAGTAATTCTCAGCACAGGTTGATTAGGATGACCAATAGAGGAGGCTGTGTTAAAGAAAGACATTCAGATGTTCTTGGAAGCGTTGGTTGGAAACCAGACATCAGTAGTCACACGTGTCATGGATGGCTGCAGTAGTGTTGGTATACTCAGGAGACAGTGAAGTTTCCATTTCCCTACCTCTCACTTTTCATTCAGGCTTGGTTTGTGTCTAAATAATTTATCTTCAGAATGAAAAGCAACTTGCTGATTCAACTGCTCCAAAATGGCTATTTCACTGCTTAGTTTTTGCTTGCTTATTCTTTTTAGCTGTGTTACTGGCATGCAGGTCTTTGCGTGCACGTGCTTTTCAATTTCTTGAAATCTGTGACAAGTACATCTTGGGTGCTATAATAAATTTTACTAAGATGTTTTCTTTGTACAGATTTGAAATTGTTGAATTTGAATTAACGAATTTTGAAGCAGATCCAAGCCTAGTGGAAAATAAATTCTTCTGGAATAGCATCTTTAGGCTGAACTAATAAGTTTTCAGGCCTTTCATGATGGTGATATTGGGCAGTAGGTTCATAAGTCTAATCTGTCAACAGATATCCTGTTCCTGAAAATTCTTACTTGTGGTAAGAGGGCTACTCCAAAAGTGATGCCTACTGTTTAATCAGGGGCGGATGTTGGTGGGGTGGCAGTAGAGGTTGAGCCTTCCACCAGTATTCCAATGTATTTTGTTGCTGTGTGACAGATGGCAGCAGAGGAGCAGTCTGACACAATGGTGTCAGACATAGAAGTGTGTATGAACCGAAGGTTTGAATTCCTCTGCGCGCAGAACGGGCGCCCACTGATGTTCGTTGGCACCGACTGAACGTTTATGGAGACCAAAGAGTGGATGTGAGCACAGTGAGGTGGTAGGTGGCATGTGTGCTTCAGCTGTGGTGTCAGTGACAGTGGGTCACCTGTGCTGGTGCAGACTTTTACAAGTGCTGCATACCATCTCTTGTTCATCGCTGCCAAAAATGCATAGCTTGTGGTGGTGACTTTGCTGAAAAATAGTGTTTTCAACACAGCTGAGAGTTTAGTCTGTCAAACAGTGTTAGTGTGCTCTTTGTATCTGTTATAGTTCCTGTGGAAATAAATAGGAGGCATTATTTCAGAGCAACCTACATATTTATAGTTAAGTTGCATAATGTTTTAAGGCAGACTTTTTTTTTTTACTTTGGTGCTGTAAATACTTGCAGTTGAGTTTAGCCCAAATTATGGAAGTACTTATATTGAACTCAGGAGCACAGTTTGTGTGTTAAGCTGGTTAACTGGTTAAATAGCTGTCATTGCAGCCTCAATGTAGTATATTAGGTTTGCTTGAAGTCTTACAAGTTTGTTATATTCACTGATCACAATCAGATAGTGTATGTTTTAATAATCATTTTGTTGCTGCTTGCTTAATTGTCAGCTGTCATGTGCATTTTTGAGCAGGTGTGTTTTACGCAGTAAGTGTTATGAGTTTGCTGTCATCCATGCAGGTTGTTCTGCAGGTATTGGCTTGTCGTGTCCACTAAAATGTTCTTGTTGCTGCAGTTCTAAGCTGTGGCACCAACCCTGTTATATTCAGGCACAGCTGTTAGTGTTGGACAGATAACTTGTTTTAGGGAACTGATCTGTCTGGGAAGGAGTCAGTCTATGTCAGCTGGAACAACTTCTGTTTGGTTATGAGTGTGGCTGCAGAAACAGCTGTGCTGCATGGTTGTATAATAAAGCAAACCTGTGGACTGAATAACTAGGTGGCTCTTCCAAAGCGTTACAATTGTTGGTAAGGTCAAACCTGTAAAAGTTGGCCACAGATCAGAGCTGCCTAATATGAGGTTGCCAAAAATGCTTAGAGTTGATGGGGGGTATCCCTCAGGAAGGATATAAGGAGGAAAAACAAATATGCTGAATGCTTACAGTAGGGATGACTAGTGAGAATGATTTTATTATGTGGTTGCCTGTGGTAATCAAGTTTGATATCTGATGACCTAGAACTGCTTTTAATCTTTTCTTCCCTCTTCTCTACCTGCATAGGTAGGTGTCTGTCCATACACAGTGTATGTTATTCAGGGCACAGATTGAAACTGGGCTACAGTAGCAGCATTCAGGCTTAACTTTAGAGCTGATGTAAATCACAGCCTTTGAAAAATGTTGGATTACTTCTCTTTCCAGTCTTCGTGAGTGACTGTGTCTGTGTGTAGAGAGAATAACATTCATGAGTTACAGTGAGAAGTAACAGCAAGCTGTTAAGCTAGAGAAACACTTCTTGATAGCTGTATCAATTTGTCTTTACAATAGACTGAGTTTTTGATAATTAGGTTCTGGAAAAGTCTAATGAAATAAAAATCATTAAGGAAGGGTACGAAGTCTTGAAAGTAGGTGAATCAAGGAATTGAAATGGTGTTGTGTTCAGCATCTGGCTGGATAAGTACTTTTGTAGAGTTGCCTTTGAACTGCTGTGATTAATGGTTATCAGTATATTTATTTCAGAGTTTGTCCAGTTGCTTTTGTTTGTATTTCAGGCATTACATGATGGTGATTCTTACCATTATCACCAGTGGTGGTTGTTGAGTAGATTTGGTTTGAAATGGTTGCAGTTGTGGTCTTTTAACTTCCACTTCAGAGGAATCTGTGTATGTAGTGAACAGCTAGGAAAGGTAACTGTCTTGTGCTTATCACAAGCAAGTTTCACTTATTACGCTGTCTACATTTAGCATTGTGGTACTCTTCTGTAGTTCTTCACAGTCAGTCTTTGTGTTCAGCTACTGTGAATAACTTTGCACATCTAGGAAACTCACTTTGGTAGTGTCAATCTCAGGATTGATCAGGGGTGGCCAGCAGGGACAGGGAGGTGATTGTCCCTCTCTGCTCTGCTCTTGTGAGGCCCCATCTGCAGTGCTGTGTCCAGGTCTGGAGCCCCCAATACAAGAAAGGCAGGGAGCTGTTGGAGAGGGTCCAGAGGAGAGCCACTAGGATGATCAGGGGACTGGAGCACCTCCTCTACAGACAGGCTCAGGGAGCTGTTGCATTGCCTACTACAGGGATCTGGGCTTGTTCAGCCTGGAGAAAAGAAGGCTGCGGGGTGACCTCATTGCAGCCTTTTAGTACCTAAAGGGAGCCTACAAACAGGAGGGGAACCAACTCCTTGAAAGGATAGATAACAGCAGGACAAGGGGAAATGGTTTTGAGTTGAAGGAGGGAAGATTTAGGTTGGATGTCAGGGGAAATTCTTTCCAGAGAGAGTGGTGAGGTGCTGGAACAGGCTGCCCAGAGAGGTTGTGGATGCCCCGTCCCTGGAGGTGTTTCAAGGCCAGGTTGGATGGGGCCCTGGGCAGCCTGGTCTAGTATTAAATGGGGAGGTTGGTGGCCCTGCATGTGGCAGGGGGGTTTGAGCTTCATGATCCTTGAGGTACCTTCCACCCTGGCCATTCTGTGATTGCTTTGTAAATGTTGACCTGTATCACTTTATTTTGGGGGACCCCATTGATAGCTTCTCTTTATTGAAATAACAGCTAACAATGCATGATAGTCATCTCTCCAAATAATGCAAACCCTCAAGAGGACCCTTGCTCAAATGTAATTCTGGGTGATTTCCACTGTAGTGTTTAGTTAGGAACACGTTTGAATGTGTTTTGGAAATCTTGAGTGCTCTGTACCAGTTTAAGCAGCACTGGTCTGATTAATGGGCTGCCCAGGTGGAGTCGCCGACCGTGGAGGTGTTGAAGGAACATCTGGGCATCACGTTGAGGGACGTGGTTTAGTGAGAACTAAATTGGTGATGGGTGGATGGTTGGACTGAATGATCTTGTAGGTCTTTTCCACCCTTGGTGATTCTGCGGTCAATGAGTATGTGAACCCCTCAGTTACCTCTATAGGAGCACTGTGAGATGTTGTCTTTCCTTTGCAAAATCTACTTTCCCCATTTATTCTATCTAAAATAATTCTTTTTTTCATTTATTCTATCTAAAGTAATTCTTTCCCCATTTATTGTATCTTTCCTCAATATATTTATTCAGCTGTAGTTTCTATCAGTCTGTTTAGTGATGGATACAGGATGGTAATTGTAATTACTTGGTCAATTATCACTTTCTGTTTAAGTAATTGATTACAGAAACTGTAATACAAAATTACTGAGTGCCTTTAGAAGTCTAAGTGAAAGTCATGTGGTCCCGGTGGTTTGTTCTAAAATCCTCTTTTATTAGCACTTAGGATATTTTTCATTCTTAACCCCTAGAAAGAGAGCTTTGATGTGTTCCTGATCTTTTCCTTACTGAACATCAGTGCAAACATCTTGCTCTGTTTTCTCTGCTGTGGTTCAGGTTTCTCAGATGCTGTGTCTTTTGTACAACAGTACAGTTTTCCAATAGGTATGTTAGACGAACCTTTGCTCTGAGATAGCTCAAGATAGGCTGCACATCTTTGCCTAGCAAAGGATAAAGAATGGGACAAATAAATGCGTGTCTTCCCTCACACGTGTAATTCCATGATTCTTGTTAGTTCAGAGACTTTTTGGTAGTAGCCTTTCTAGTTTTGGGGGAGTTTAGGTTAGTTGTATGCTTTATGTGATGAGTCTTTAAGTGGCCTTCAGGCTTTCAAAAAGCTTTTTGTTCTTCTGGCTGCTCCATTTCATTTCCTTTTAACTTGGTTCCTCGTACTTCTGTTCTTCCTTTCAAAATTCAGAAGTTAAAGTCATGAAGTGTTTTCTCATTCATTCCCTTGGGATAAAATATGCTATTCTGGACAGCTGTCTGGATAATTGCATCTTCAACCATGTTGTATGGCTCAGAATTACCAAGTGTTGCTTTTCCTTCTGTTCATGGGTCTTTCTGCTGGTAGGTGGCTGTGATTTGCTTGTTTTGTCTGTCTTGGTCTGCACAGCAGTTCTTGAAATCTTCAGCTTACTGCATGTCTGGCTTTTGCAATCTCACTTCTTCCTCTTACCCGTGCTGTCACTGTGTTATGGCATTAATATGTTGTTTGTCCTCTTTTGGATATGAAATTAAATGTAGCATAGCACCTGTTAACTTAAAGCACCGTATCTTAACTAAATTATTTCTTAATAGAAAGTATTTCTTTTAGGGGATCAATGGATTTTTTTGTTTCCGTGTTGTTTGTACGCTTGTATTACACTGTCTCCAGAACTTTATTAATCCCTTTAGTTCTCAAGATGTCTTAATTATGTGTTCTCTCAAAACCAGTCCACTTTTTTTTTTTTCTTTTTTTTTACGGCTTTATATGGAAGCATTTGCACATGCTGGTCTCAGTTTGAATGTCTGTTTCAAGTGTTCTGCATTGATGAAACTGTTTTGGTGAGATGTCAGTGACTCCTTTCTATCCTTATGACTTTGCTCCAAGGGTGCGTAACCATGACCGTGCTTTTCCGTATGTTACCTTCATCCCAGGTGTTACTAATGGCATTTAGTAGAGACTTGGGCTTGGAAAAGCCAGCTTTCTGTTGATTATTTTTAGCTATGTTCTTTCATTCCCAAGTTTCTTCAATTTCTAATAAATTTAAAACTATTCTATTTTTCAACTATAAAGACTTGGCTTATGAAGCATTGCCTAGCTGGCTGCCTTAAAGCTGTTGTATTTGTCATTTTTCCAGAGACATGCCTGGATTTTGCCTTTTATTTCTTCAGCAATTAAACCCTGAATGTAGATATGAGGTGGTGATTTATTTTAGTGTGAAGACTTCCATACATCAGTGGTACAACCTAATTTAAAAGGAGAACATAGCCTGGTTCAGGAAGGGCTGGTGTGTATTTGGTACTGCCTGTGTTTCCATCCAGCTGTAATTTTGGTGCCTGTGTGGTACCACAAAACCTTGAGCTCATTTAGCAACACTATTGAAAATAAATTCTCTGCAGAATTGATCTTGCCAGTCTGTGGCTTTTTGGGCTTTGGATTTATTTTTTATCCAGAGTTTTAACAATTCATCCAGTCTAATGAATTTTAGAGGGTTCTAGCAATCACGTTTCTATGGTAGCAGTAAAATGTGCTTAATAAGCTATGGGGATAGAGTTTTTCTTAGTTTCCTATTGTAAACCTATACTTGTGAGTTATTTCTGTTGCTGTTAGTTTTCATTTAGAAATACTGAGTACAAAATTGCCTGTAGTTTTTGGGTCTCTTTTCAGTATTAGCATTTTCAGAACACTTCATGGGTCATTCTGCAAATTGCTTTTGTTTTTGAAAAGAAACAAAATTAAAAATTGTATTTTGTTGCTGAGTTTTGCAGAGTTAGAAGCTGATATGTGTGAAAATACCAGCAGGTATTACTGTGTACCAACAGTTAAGCACATGAGTTTTTCTTGTTATGGCATACCTAACACAGGTCACTAAAACCTCCTAGGAGCCTATATGGGGAAAAATAAATATGAATAGGCAAAAAGATATCTTCCAGTTTATTATAATACATGCATGTAATTTGTAGCAAAAGTAATAACTCCATCTATATTCTTAGCGAGAACCTTTAAAAACAGAAATAGCAAAGCTTTGACTCAGGTCTGAGGTGTAGTCTTAGCATATTCTCATTTCCTCTTTGCTCCCCTCTGTTCAGGTATATTTAAGACTTCATTAAAAGCTTTATGTGCTTGTGATGCTTTTCTCCTAGTGGAGAAAGAAAATATATGGAATAAAACTGGGAAACTTCTGAGAATCAATGAACTGAATACATTCTTATCAGTAAAAACTGAAATATAGGGAAATCTAACTTTGAATTAATCAGCCCTTGAGAGGAAAAATGATAGGTACAAGAGAATATTGCATTAAATTAATCTTCAGTGTAACTGACTGATTTCCAGGAAGAAAGCCAGCTGTTTTGATGATAATGGTTCTTTTGAAAGAAAACTCTTCATTCCAATTGAGTGTTACCTTCATTACATTTCAGATGGTCTTACATAATGGCATTTGGCTGTAAGGCTAACAACATATGAAGGAATTAATAGGTGGTTGCTTCTCTTCCAGGATTAATCTGGTTCACAGCCTTGTT
Source organism: Lagopus leucura (assembly GCF_019238085.1). Classification (NCBI taxonomy): domain Eukaryota; kingdom Metazoa; phylum Chordata; class Aves; order Galliformes; family Phasianidae; genus Lagopus; species Lagopus leucura. Next base: position 1,906,606 of record NW_024962262.1, read on the forward strand.
TGTATTCCCTCCCCCTCCCCCGCCAGCTCCAGTTAATGGACATGAAGGCTTGAATAATATTCTAAATGCTTAGAAGAATATTTGTGCTTTATTTCTTTGGGCCTTTTTACTGCCTGAGGATTTTAAGGCCTATCTTCAAACAGTAGATAACTGCACATGTTGATACCCTATTGTAAAAATGCTGTCGAGCCCGGTAAACCTAATGACTGTTGCAAAACCTGAGGAATGAGTACAGGCTTGAGCTTTGAGCATTTTCAGTCTCTTGTGTTGTGTGTTAATATAAGCTATGGATGTCTGAACCTGTGCTAAGTACTACTTCAGTGCATATATACAATCTGAAAATGATTAGCAATGTAAGGTAAGCCTGATTTGTGATGTGTGTTCTGTAATTTTTCTTTAGTCATGTTGTGAATTTAACCTTGTATGTTCTGCCACAGGCATTGTGGAGGTTGACGCCATATAAAGCAAAGAAACTTAACTGGTAAGATTTCTTTTGTCAATAGTTCAGTTTGCTTAAATCATTTATTTTCTTTACATTCTGTTATAAACAGACTTCTTTAATTCTAGTACTTGATTTCGTAATTGCAACTATATCTGTGTCTTAACACTGTACTTTTTCCATCTACCTATGAAGCCCAAACAATGAATCCTGGAAATGGAATGTAACAGTAGAAAATTGAGAATGAACAGTACTGTTGCTGCTTTTCTAGTGGCAATAAAGGTATAGACCAACATTTTCCCTATTGGTGTAGGACTACCGTACTGAAAATCAGGTTTTAACTGAAACTATAAGTTCCAAAAAGTCATTTCCATGAGCTGATTTGGTACAAGAGGTTCTAGCTGTTTTCAAGTATGCTCTGTTTCAGGTATTTAATATTTGTTTTAACCCTGTTTCAGAACACACAGCTTTTGCAGAAAGTAGCAAGTTGCTTCAAGAAGAGCAGGCTCCACACAGGAAGGAAAATAAAAGGTCTTGGAGCAACTTACTAAGGTAAACAGATTGCAGTGGATTTCTGGATGGGTAAGTATTTATGAGTGGGATATTTCAACTTCATCTATTCAGCTTCCTTTAATAAAGAATGTATAAGAATGCACAGAAAGCTACTTGTAGCTTTTGATAAATGCTCAGTGATGTCACACATCAGTGTGTACTTGGACATACCCTAATTATAATGTTGAGTATGTATTTCTTGTTGTACTATCGAGGTCAGCTTAATTCACTGTTTCTTAGTACAAATATTCTTTACAGAAATTTAATTCCCTTAACAACAATCATATGATTGTTTGGAATTGCAGAAGGCAAGAAGAGGTGCAGAAGTTACATATTCTGCTTGCCTCTTATCAGTATTTAAATCATTATAACGTAGTTATAAACGGGATTTGACAAAACTGAACTAAATGCAAACTGAAACCCACAAGCAAAGTAACTGTTGTGAGGGAGCCTGAAGAAGCATTGGTTGCTGTTAGAGAGAAAAGAGATCAAAGCTGTTGAAAGCTGCAGTGAAGAAGTCAGGATGGCTAGAAATGTGAAGTTTCTGTGCGCCTGTGATAGTGTGTGTATTCTCAATGCACGTGGCATTTCCCCATCTCCTTTGCTTCTCTGTCTCAGTTATACTGGGACCACGTAAGGAGATTTGCCTTTGTGGGAGTGTGGGAATGTCAGTTGAACTTCCAAGTTACTAATATGCAAAATGATATAGCTTTTTTTGCTAGATGAAAATGATGTGCATTGATACGGCTTCAGTCTTTTTTTGTATAAATCTGTTGATGTTGAAAGTTGGTAATGTTTCTAATAGCAATGAAATTTAATAGGAATTCAGTTTTTTTTATTCTGATTGTCTAAATCTTGACTTTGCTTTGCAGTCTAGCAAAAGAAGTGTTACGGGCTCATTGTGTCGGTGGGCGGAGGGAATCCCTCAGGAGAGGAACTGAGAAATGGAGATATTGTAATGAGTACCAACGAAAATTCAGTTTCTGATGTGTTTTTTGCTAGACGCTATGATTTATAACTGTTAGTGGGAATTGTTGGTATAGGCCATTTCTCTTCCTCGTACAGGTTTAGAAATGAAATCAATTTTAAGATATTCAAATAAGAGCATAGAGAAACTATGTGGGTTTTCATGGTGTATTATCTGAGATCAGAAGAAAACCAAATAAAAATTAAAACTATGATTTCTGTACCTGGGTGTTGGAGTAGATGATCTTCTGAGGTCGCTTCCAACCAACTCTGTGAATCTGTGTAGTTATTTTTAGGAACCATTACTGGAAAGTTGTGTCTTAATCTGACATTTGTTTGTTGTTGTTGTTGCTTTGTTTTTATTCAAACAGCAGGTCTGGAATGGACTCAAGTTCTCTGGGAGGATTAGGACTGTCTGAACGTACTCCTGACCTACTAGCAAATACCACCATGGCAGCAGGTCTTGCAAATGTAGGAAATACATTTGCTGGTCCACCAAGTTCTTTAGTTTCTAGACCAAGTAAATTCCAGAACTCTACTGTAGAAGATGACGATGATGTAGTTTTTATTGAACCTGTACAAACGCCACAAAATTCTACATCACTGATAGCAGAACAAAGGAACGCTGCGTTTGCGTTGTCAAAAAATGACGAACTTCAAGGAGATGATTGCAAAATGCTTCCTCCTCCGAAAGACTTGAATTCTCAAAAGGGGAGTATAAGTGAAACTATTATTATTGATGATGAAGAAGATATTGAAACAAGTCAAGGACAGGAGAAGAATGCTTCCAGTTTTAATGAGCGAAGGCTTCCAGAGTGTAAAAATAGAGCCAACGATATGGATTTCTCAGCTTCCAGTTTTTCAAGAAGTAAGGTAAATTCAGGAATTGGTAATAGTGGTATATCCACAGAACCAGACTCTGACATTCAGATTGCTAATGTAACTACATTAGAAACAGGTGCTATGAGCTCTGTGAGTGATGATCATGTAGAAAATGCTGAAGGGCATGACATGAACTTAATGATTACGCATGTAACATCATTGCAGAATGCCAACTTGGGAGATGTATCTAACGGACTGCAGTCAAGTAATTTTGGTGTTAATATGCAAACATACACCCCATCTTTAACTTCACAGACCAAGACTGGTGTAGGACCTTTCAATCCTGGTAGAATGAATGTGGCTGGAGATGTATTTCAAAATGGAGAATCTGTGACTCATCATAATCCTGGTAAGTTAGAATTCTCATCATTTCCTTAAAATTGTTTGGTAATTTTTTGGGGAGCAGTTGAACTGCTTTAGTTTATAAGTTTAATTCATGTAGAACTTGATTCTCTTCATCCTTATCATGGTTTTCTATCACAGCATTCTACAATTCTAGAAAAAAAAAAATCTTCAATAACTTAATGTCTTGGGTAGGTAAGATATCCCAGTTCATTGTGCAGTAATGCTTCAGGTGTTTTCAGACATAAATATTTCTATCTAAAAAGCAAAGTTTTATTTATAACTTGAGTGTACTCCTTTATTCATACAAAGAATGGTGAATCACAGGATCACCAAGGTTGGAAAAGGCCTCTTAAATCATGCAGTCTAACCATCCACCTATGACCAGTATTTCCCACTAAACCATGTCCCTCAGTGCAACAACGAAGTGTTTCATGGAATAACTTCAGAGTCAATGACTCCACCACCTCCCTGTGCAGCTCGAAGAGGAAGCATTTCCAAATGTCCAACCTGAATCTCCCTTGGCACAACGTGAGGCCATTCCCTCTAGTCCTATCATAGTTACATGGGAGAAGAGGCCAACCTCACCACAGCCTCCCTTCAGGCAATTGTAGAGAGTGATAATGGGACCCCTGAGCTTCCTCCAGACTAAACAATCCCAGTTCCCTCAGCCACTCATCGTAAGGCTTGTGCTCCAAGTCCCTCACCAGCTTCAGTGCCCTTCTCTGAACCTGCTCCAGGGCCTCAGTGTCGTTCTTGTAGTGAGGGACCCAAAACTGAACTCGAGGTGCAAGGCTGAGTACAGAGGGATGGCCACTTTCCCGCTCCTATTAGCGATGCTATTTCTATCATGTTTAGCCAAGCACTGACCAAGATCCCCTTAGATCCATTTCCTCTACACACTCTTCCATGCACTCTGCTCCAAGCCTGTAGTGTTGGCTGTGGTTGTGGCCAAAGTGCAGGATCCAGCACTTGGTCTTGTTGAACTTCATCCCATTGGCCCAGCGATCCAGCCTATCCAGCTCCCTCTGTAGGGCCTTCCTATCCCCAGGCAGATCACTACTTCCTGCCAACTTGGTCTCATCTGCAAACTGAGGGTGTACTCAATGCCTTCATCCAGGTCATCAGTAAAGATACTGAACAGGACAGGCCCCAATGCCATGCCCTGGGAACACCACTTGTGACTGTTCTCCAATTGGATTTAACTCCATTCAGCACTATTCTCTGAGCCTACCCATCCAGCCAATTCTTTACCCAGCAAGGACTGTATCTATTCAAGTTGTGGGCTGCCAGTAGTAGTTCTTTTAACTGTTTCCACATGAATCGTGGGGAAGTTTGTTCAGCTCCCCATCTGAGACTTTCAGGTCAGGGTAGTCTGAGGATGAATGGATGGATGCCATTAGTCTTCTCCAAGAGCACACTGCTGGTTCGTGTTAAATTTTTCTTCAGCCAGAACCCGTGAGTCCTTCTCAGCAGGACTGCTGTCATGGAGTAGCAAAGGAAACAAAGCACTTTGCTTTGAACCTCATTAGATTTACAGGGGCCTACCTTCTGAGTTAATCAGGTCCTTCTGTTTTATCAAATGCACTGCTCAGTTTTGTTTCATCAGCAGACTTGCTGAGGGTGCACTTGACCTCATTGTCTGTGTCACTGATAAAGATGGTAAGGAGTACCAGACCCAGGATGGACCTGTGGGGGACATCACTTGTTACTGGCCTCCACCTGGACGTAGAACCATTGACCACAGCCCTCTGGCTGACCTTCCAACTAATTCCTTTTCCACCAAATAGTCCACCCTTTAAATCCATGTCTTTCCAGTTTAGAGACAGGATGTGGTGGGTGGAGGGACCATGTCTAAGGCTTGGCAGAAGTCCAAGTAGATTATATTACTTGCGTTATCTTTGTCCACCAGTGCTTCACTCCATCATAGAAGGCCACCAGATTGATCAGGCACAACCTGCCCTTGGTGAAGCCATGCTTGCTTTCTTGGATCACCCACTTTTCCCTCACGTGCCTTAGAATGTCTTCCAGGAGGATCTGTTCCATGATTTTTGAGGCATAGATACGAGGCTTACAGGCCCGTAGTTCCCCAGGACTTTCTTTCTCCCTTTCTTGCAAATGAGAGTGATATTTCCCTTTTTCCAGTCCCTGAGGTCTTCTCCTGACAGCCACTTTTCAAACATGATGGAGAGTAACTCAGCAACCACCTCAACCATCTCCCTTAGGACCCTGGGGTGTGTATCCCCTAGCCCCATGTAGACAGTAACAGTAATAACAGTGGACTCTAGGGGTCTCCTGCATTGCTTATGGCTCATTGTGTTCTCTGGGTGGTTGAAACCCCCATCAGGATGAGAGCCTGTGAGAGTGAAACTTCTTGCAGCTGACACAGGAAACCTCATTGTATGATTTTGTTATTTCTGTGTAAATAGCAGTATACTGTGTATTGTAAGCAAGTCTTACTAAAATAAAATGGGACAGTTGTCAGTGGTCTTACGTGAAAATGTGGAAGCTTAAATTCTGTAGAATAGCAAAAGTAATTCAAAATATTTTGAGTTTCTATGCCAATACTCTGCTGCCCAGCTGGGGAAGAAGTATGGGGGGAAAAAAAGCATGAATGACCACTGTTGCGAAAGGCCTAGCTTCAGACTAGTTGGGGTGGTTTAAAAAAAATTATTGTAAGTTAGAATCCAAGTGCAGTAGACACTTACTGTTTACATTGCTTAACTTGTAATATATTGATTAAAATCATGGATTTTCTATGTACTTTTCAAGAAATATTTAAATAGTGCAGTTCTTCATTTTAGTTGTGTCACCTAATGTACTTTTGCTAAAGTGTTAGTATCTTCCATATTCTACTTTGGAAATGGCAGTATGAAGATAAGCCTTTAAGTCAGATGTTATCTTGTGTTCTTTTTGTTGTATTCATGTTAAATTTATTATCTAAATTTGACATCTAAGTTGAAGTTTGAGAAATTTATTGTCTGGATGTTTCAGTTATTCAGAGAGATCCTGCATTTAGATTTGTTGAGCTACATAAGGTTCACCTGGGCCCACTGCTTGAACCTGTCTGGGTCTCTCTGGATGGCATTTTGTCCTTTGGGTGTGTCAGCTACATCACACAGCTTGGGTGTCATCAGCAAACTTGCAGAGGGGGGCTCTCGTTCCCCCTCTCAGTGTCACTGATGAAGAAGTTATACAGGAAACATTTTCAAGATAAATATTTCCATTTTATTTTTTCCTTCAGAATTTCCGTCCTTTTTCTTCTAGAGATTTGTATGTGCTTCTCAGTGAAAGTAGTGACGTGTACAGATTATCTAAAGGAGGGGTGCAAGGAGAGTGGATCCAGGTTCTTTTCAGTCATGCCCATTGCCTCTTACTCTGGCACTGGACACAAACTGGAATGCAGGAGGTTCCCTTTGAACACCAGGAGTGCTGCTGTGCTGTGCATGTGACAGAGCATTGGCACAGGCTGCCCGGGGGCTGTGGGGTCTCCTCCTTGGGGATCTGCTGAAGCCACCTGGAGGTGGTCCTGGACACCCTGCTCTGGGTGTCCCTGCTGGAGCAAGGGTTAAGCGGAGGGACCCTGAGGTCCCTGCCAATGGTTCTGTGCTTCAGTGATTTGTTTGAATCACAGAATCACACAGAATCACAGAATCACCCGGGTTGGAAGGGACCCCAAGGATCATGTAGTTCCAACCCCCCTGCCTAGCAGGGCCACCAAACATACACATTCAGATCAGGTTGCCCAGGACCCCATCCAACCTGGCCTTAAACACGTCCAAGGACAGGGCATCCACAACCTCCCTGGGCAGCCCGTTCCAGGGCCTAACCACTCTCCTAGTAAAGAACTTCCCCCTAACATCCAACCTAAATCTTCCCTCCTTCAACTTAAAACCATTTCCCCTAGTCCTGCTGTTATCAGCCCTTTTGAAGAGTTTACTCCCCTCCTGGGTGTAGGTTCCCTTCAGGTATTGATAGGCTGCAATGAGGTCACCCCACAGCCTTCTCTTCTCCAGGCTGAACAAGCCCAACTCCCTCAGCCTGTCCCCATAGGGGAGGTGCTCCAGCCCCCTGATCATCTTAGTTGCCCTCCTCTGGACCCTTTCCAAAATCTCAATGTCTTTCTTGTACTGAGGGCTCCACACCTGGACACAGTACTCCAGATGGGGCCTCACAAGAGCCGAGTAGAGAGGGACAATCACCTCCCTGTCCCTGCTGGCCACCCCTCTCCTGATGGAGCCCAGGATCCCATTTGCCTTTCGAGCTGCCAGAGCGCACTGCTGGCTCATATTCAGTCTCTCGTCCATCAGGACCCCCAGGTCCTTCTCTGCCGAGCTGCTCTCAAGGACCGCTCCTCCCAGCCTGTACAGGTGCCTGGGGTTCTTCCGGCCCAAATGCAAAACCTTGCACTTTGCCGTGTTGAACCTCATCAGGTTCACCCGAGCCCAGCCCTCCAGCCTGTCGAGGTCCCTCTGAATGGCATCCCTTCCTTCCACCGTATCAACCGCACCACTCAGCTTGGTGTCGTCAGCAAACTTGCTGAGGGTGCACTCAATTCTCTCATCGATGTCATTAATAAAGATGTTAAAGAGCACCGGTTCCAAGACAGACCCTTGGGGGACACCACTTGTTACCGGCCTCCACCTGGACATAGAGCCATTGACCACCACCCTCTGTCTGCGGCCTTTCAACCAATTGCTTATCCATCGGGTCGTCCACCCATCAAATCCACTTCCCTCCAATTTGGAGATGAGGATGTGGTGGGGGACCATGTCAAAGGCCTTGCTCAGGTCCAGGTAAATGACATCGGTCGCCTTCCCTTCGTCCACCAATGCCATCACTCCATCATAGAAGGCCACAAGATTAGTTAGGCATGACCTTCCTTTGGTGAAGCCGTGCTGGCTGTCTCGGATCACATGCTCATTTTTTATGTGACCAAGCATGTTGTCCAGGAGGATCTGTTCCATGATCTTCCCAGGCACGGAGGTGAGACTCACCGGCCTGTAGTTCCCCCGGTCCTCCCTGCTCCCCTTCTTGTATATGGGAGTGACATGACCCTTCCTCCAGTCGTTCGGGACCTCACCACGACTTCTCAAATATGATGGAGAGCCACGACTTCTCAAATATGATGGAGAGCGGCTCGGCAACCACCTCAGCCAGCTCCTTCAGGACCCTGGGATGCACGCCATCCGGCCCCATAGACTTGTATTCATTCAGTCTAAGGAGGCACTCTCGGACTTGCTCTGCCCTTACAGTGGGGAGGGATTTACCTCCTTGGTCCCCACATAGAGGTTTGGGGATGCAGGGTTCAGGGACGTGAAAAAGACTAGAATCCTGGCCACCAGTGAAGACCGAGGTGAAGAACTCATTCAGCACCTCAGCTTTCTCTTCATCTGTTGAAGCCAGTTCTCCTTTTAAATTTACCAAAGTAGGTACGCCCATTTTGGCCTGTCTCTTCTGGGCAATGTACCTGTAGAAGGTTTTCTTATTGTTTTTCACGTCCCTTGCCAAGTTCAGTTCTGCCTGCGCCTTGGCTTCCCTGATCCCACGTCTGCAAGTCCGGACGGCGTTCCTGTACTCTTCCCAGGTGACACAGCCTTGTTTCCAGAGCTTGTACACCCGTTTCTTCGCCCTCAGTTCTCTCAGCAGGTCCTTGCTGAGCCAAGCCGGTTTCCTACCTCGCCTGCCCACTTTCTTATTCAGAGGAATGGAGACCTCTTGTGCTTCCAGGAGGGCATCTTTGAAGAGCCGCCAGCTCTCCTCAACATCCTTGTCTTTGAGGGCAGCGCGCCAGGGGATCTTGGCCAGCAATCCATTGAGTAGCTTGAAGTCTGCTCTTCTGAAGTTCAGTGTCCTGGTCCTGCTCTTTGCCAGGCCCACATCGCTTGAGATCACAAACTCAACCAGGGCGTGGTCGCTGGAGCCCAGGCAGCCTCCAACCTTGACGCCTTTGATGATCTCCTCGGCGTTGGTGAGCAGCAGGTCCAGCAACGCTTCACCTCTGGTCGGTCTGTCCAATACCTGAACCAGAAAGCTATCATCAATGGATTCCAAGAGCCTTCTGGAGCTCTTGCAGCTCGCCGTGTGGTTTTCCCAGCAGATGTCCGGATGGTTGAAGTCCCCCACCAGGACAAGAGCCCGTGAGCCAGACATCTCACGCATCTGGAGCAAGAAAGCCTCGTCAACAGCCTCCCCTTGATCAGGTGGTCTGTAGTATACCCCTAACACCAGCTGACCTATATTTGTCCCATCTCTAATCCTAACCCACAGGCTCTCAACCTGTTCCTGACTGCTTCTCGTAGGGAGCTCCTCACAGTTTATCCAATCTCTGACATAGAGAGCAACTCCCCCACCCCTCCTACCTCGCCTATCTCTCCTAAAGAGTCTATAGCCGTCGATGGCAGTATCCCAATTGTGGGAGTCATCCCACCATGTTTCTGTGATAGCAACAAGGTCATAACTTCCCGAGTGCATCACAGTTTCCAGTTCCTCCTGCTTGTAACTCAGGCTGCGTGCGTTGGTATAAAGGCACTTCAGCCGGGCTATCCGTCTCGCCACCTTTATAAGGGATCTAGGATCCCCTAGAACAGCAGCATCCCCAGCATCCCCCTGCCCTAGTCCTTCCCTATGCACTCTGCCGTCATTGCCCATGGAGTTTGGTATAAGCCCTCGAATGACCCGTTCAACTCCAGTAGCCCTTATTTTGTCCCCTTCCCCCTTCATTCCTAGTTTAAAGACCTGTCAATGAGTCCCGCTAATTCTTCAGCTAAGATCCTCTTACCCCTCAGGGACAGGCTGCATGCATCAGCAGCCATCATGCCAGGTGCAGTGTAAATTGCCCCATGGTCAAAAAAGCCGAAATTCTTGCGCCTGCACCAGCTCTTAAGCCATCTATTGAAGAGTTGGGTATTTTGGATCCTCCCTGTTTGCTTTCATTTTTGGAGGATTTGAAGCCTTGAAGATGCAAACACAGAATATTGTTTTCCTGATACTTTTTTTTTTCTTCCTGTTAATGTGACATCTACATATTAGAAAACAGTAAATCAGAGTTGTTTATACTGTTGCTCTTGAGAAGTCCAAGCTACTGTCAAATAGAGTGGTAGCTATGTGTGTGAAATAGTATGTAGAAGTGAAATGCCTGTCTAAATGAGTGGAATCACAGGCTTGAAAGGTAAGTCTCAAGTTCTGTGAGAGTACTTGGGGTAGCTGACACATATTATTGAAAATGTTTGTAAATGGTTTGTTACAGTGAAGAGAAGTTCTTACTCATGTTTTGTTTTATACTCAAGTAATGTATCAATCTTGGCATCCTGTAGAAGCTCAAAGTTCCTGAACTATGGTGGTAGTTATTAAAATGAAAGCTTATGTTCTGTTGAAAAGCCTAGAATTCAAAGTTTACTGAAGGACAGAACTGTATATTTTTCTTGTCCAAGCTGTGTTTCTTGATTCAAAACAGGATACTGATGATGTAATTTAACCAGAAGCATGCAACGTTTCCAGGTGCGTAAAAAGAACTCGGGTAAAATTTTCTACCCAGTAGATATGCAGATGATTCTGTAAAACGTCACTCCATAAAAGATGTGCCAAAAGTGGCATAGTTCCACAACAGTTTGTTGTCCAAAAATACATTTGAAAGACTGGTGAGATCTGGAGTAGAAGGACATGGAACTGTTTACTGCCAACACTTAGTGGAATGTTATTTTCTAGGGGCATAGATTTCTACAGAAAAAAACTTGAAACTCTCATGGCTATGCTGGTCTGCAGATTAAGTGGTATTTGTTGTGTTGAGAAGACTGTCACGTCAGAAGCAAACTCTACAGTAAGCAGTGACGTAGATGGAAATCGCACAGTACAACTCCTTGGCTGCAGGCTAGACGAAGAGATTACCAAGAGACTAGCTCAACTCTGTGTTTTGCTACAGAGACAGGACTAAATAACTTTATCAGTTGTGCGTTAAAGCTCGCTTGAGAAGAAAATAACTAATGCAAATCTTAAGCTTTCATACTTATGTTGATAAATTCGGAAAGCTTGTGTCTTGAACCATGGTAGTTGCAGTTCTGTTGGTTTGGAGATCAGAATTACCCGTTTGCAAACACAGTGCAAGAGGTGTAGAATGGGACTATTCTGAGTCTTGTTCATGTTCTGAAGCTTTTTTCAGCAGTGGAGAGTGGTACTGTGAAAGTGAATTTTGAATCTGAATTTCTAAAATGCCACTATAATTATTTGTTCCAGGAAAAAAAAAAATTATGACCATATAATTCTCTGTATGCGCTCATGTTTGCTCACTTAACTTTTTTTTTTCTTTACTGAAGATTCTTGGATATCCCAATCAGCTTCATTCCCTAGGAATCAAAAGCAACCAGGTGTGGATTCTTTGTCACCAGTAGCATCACTACCCAAACAGATCTTCCAGCCTTCTACTCAGCAGCCACCGCCTTCTAAACAGGTTAAAGTTACATGTGCAAACTGCAAAAAGCCTTTGCAAAAGGGACAGACTGCTTATCAACGGAAAGGATCAGCTCATCTGTTTTGTTCTACTACCTGCCTCTCATCATTCTCACACAAACCCACTCCAAAGAAACTTTGTGTCATGTGCAGAAAGTAAGGGATATTTTTTTTTACTTAGCAGCTAAATCCAGTAATACTTGAGATTCTCATGTATTCGTGATAATTGTACTGTTAATGAGATAAAATTTGACTACACAAGTACTTTATATACTGTCAGTTTAATGTCATTTGTAAATGTTGAATTCACTGTTTACACAAGAAGAAAGTAAGTTTGAAATCAGAGTAGGGCAAGTTATTTCCATGAAAGGCAAACACAAACTAGGGATTTTGAGGATGGAGAAAAGGCGGGGTTGGTGGGGGAAGCAGGGAGGTGAAGGTTGTCTGAGTTATATCCTGTGGCAGAATATATTCTTTAGATAAAAAATTCTCATGAAAAGACTAGACCTCTTGCACAGAAACCATTCATTTTGAAAGTAGAAGATACAAAGTCAAGAGATCTAAAAAAGTAGAAACTGAAAACTGAACTCTTTCAGTGTTGACCGTGTATATAGAGGAGGAGAAGCTTTGAACTTGTCCCATAGAGTATGTGCAGCAGTGACAACTTTTCAAGTTGCAACTTAAGGGGATAGTAGAAAGGGTGACAAGCATACTTCAGAGTGGCTTATTCTGAATTATTGGATAGGTTTGACTTGAAATTTTTCAGCTGTTTCCATAGCTCAAAATTGCCAAAGGGGAATTCCAAGATAGTATCTGAAGGGGCCTACGGGAAAGCTAGGGAGGGGCTTTTAATAAGGACATGTAATGATGGGATGAAGCCTAATGGCTTTAAACTGGAAGAGGGTAGATTTGGCCTACATATTAGGAAGAAATTCTTTACTGTAAGTATAGTGAGACAGTGGAACGGGTTGTCCAGAGAGGTTGTGGATGCCCCCTCTTTGGAGGGGTTCAAGGCCAGGCTGGATGGGGCTTTGAACAACATGGTCTAGAGAGGTGTCCCTGCCTGCAGCAGGGGGGTTGGAAATAAAGGTCCCTTCTAACCCAAACCATTCTGTGATTCTGTGATTTTATTTTCCTAGTGCTGGGTGTACTAGCTGTACTGTTTTGTTCTGTTGCTATACCAGTTCTGAGGTACTCATACTTTTCTGTACCTTTTCCAGTGAAATCTCAGTCTGGTATGCCCTGCACTGATACTAATTGAATGATTAATTCTTACCAAACTAAAGAAGGCTTCTAGTAAGGACTGCCTTTATTAATGAATGTTTTGGAGAAGATGATTGTGGCTGAATCACAGAATCATGTATTTGAACTAATGGAAGCTTTATATTAATATGCAGTGAGGTGAATGCATGGCTTGTATTCAATTCAGATCTGTCTGAATTTTCATTTCTCATGAGACTCAGTATCACAGTATAGGAAGTATTTATATCCTTTGTTTTCATACCTTGGTACACTTAAATATCTCAGATTTAATATTTTAGTTCTTTTAAAATAGATGTAAAAGCTCCCGTTCTCTGAGCAGTTACCTCTACGGAGCTAATTAAGACGGTACTCTTTCTGATGGTTTGTACACTGATTCCTTTTTTTTTTTATGCCCCTTTTGTATGGTAAATATTCTTCCATAGATTATAGATAAAGCTGAAGAGTAATTTTTTATTTCTGACTGAAATCTTGAAAACTCATGGCTGTGCACCGGTGCACTGGTAAGTATATCCAAAGAACAATTCTCAAGAGAACACTAACATAGCCACGAGTTTTCAAGATTTCAGTCAGAAATAAAAAGATTGCTCTTCAGCAACATGCAAATGAAAATGCTTTATTTGTGAATCATGGGAAAATAACAGATTCCTAGCTTTTTTGCATTGTTTAAAATAGTTTGCGTAGTTGTTTGATTTCTAAGGAATCTCTGTGAAGTCACACTTAGACGCTTCTTGAGGTGAGGTTATTCTTCACTTTTCAAGTAAGGAACTTCTCCAAGCTAGCAAGCCTGGTATCTTTCAAGCCTGACCTTGAGTATTTCCAGGGATTGTGCATCTACCACATTGGTGGGCAGTATGTTTCGTTGCTTCACTACCCTTACGTAAAAAACAGCAACAACTTACGTGAAGTTTAAAGCTTTTTGATCTCAGACTCATCTACTTTGTTGAGAGCTAATTGTGTTTATAAATCCTTATAGAGTCCAGCCAGAAACTCTTAAGATCCTCAGGGCAGGGTTTGGCTTTGTTTTGCAGACCAGAAGCGTGTCACTCCCTAACCTGAATCTCTTCTAGCTTGCTGAAAGGCAAACCAAAAGCTGCCGAGTTTCCTTCAGCAGGAGACAGACTTGCAAGTGGTAATGCTAAGGGGATGGTACGAGTTTATTTGCGAAAATCATGAAGTGGTTTGGGTTAGAAGTGACCTTAAGGCCCGTTGGGTTCCAACTGCCTGTCATGGGCTGGATTACTGCCCACCAGCTGAGGGTGCCCAGAGCCCCATCCAACCTGGCCTTGAGTGCCTCAGGGAATGGGGCATCCATTGGGCAGCTGTGCCAGTGTCTCACCACTTTCAGATTAAATAATTTCTTCCTGATATCTGATTTAAATCTCTCCATTTTAGTTTAAAGCTATTCCCCCTTGTCCTGCCATTCCAATTCCTGATAGAGTCCATTTCCAGCTTTCTTGTAGGCCTACTTTCAGAGGAATCTGTTTAGGGATGCATACAGCATTTTTCTCACTCATCCTACTTTTAGAGCTCCTGTGTATGAGTGGAGCATGTCTTTTGTAAATCTCAATCACAATACAGAGCCAAACTTAGCCAGTCCACATTTTATTTTCTCTGTCTAGTAGCACTTCCTGTACATTGATAAAATATTTCTTTGGATTAGTGGGCACAGGAGAACACATCTGTTTATTTTCCTTACTTCTAATTCATAGAATATGATAGTTTGGAAATTAAGAGTGAAGCTACCAGTGGGACAGCCTTACAAAGCTGAGAGATCTGGATAGAAAGGCTGGCTGATGAATGTGGTGCTTGTTACATGTGCAGCACACAGTGGAAGATGAAAGTTTGAAATTAACTTTGGTGGGAAGAGAGGAGAAGAGAGGAGAAGAGGATTTGTTTTGTATTTCAGATTAATGTTATTGATGGTTATGTGTTTGGTTTAATGCATTAAATAGGTGCAGCTTTGCGGACAGCTGAACTGTTCAAATGATTTGGAACTTTAGTGGTATTATTAACTGTTCTTGAAATTTCAGGTGAGAAGGCTTCTGGGCAAACTTGTGGTTGAGTTTTAATCATTTTAGTTAACAGAAGATATTTGTTTGGCATGTGACTAACAACTCTGCACCCACAGAACTGGCTTGAAATGAAAGCATTAAAAGGAAGAATGAATGTTACAAGCTATAAAGAGTTCTTGTTTGGGCATATATGTTTATATATGTACACTCTAGAGGATTTCTTTTGTCTTTCAGAGATATAACAACAATGAAAGGTACCATCGTTGCTCAAGTTGATTCAAGTGAGTCTTTCCAGGAGTTCTGCAGTACATCATGTTTATCGTTCTATGAAGATAAACAGAATCCTTCAAAAGGAGCTTTGAATAAATCAAGATGCACTATCTGTGGTAAACTAACCGAGGTCTGATTGGTTTTGTTTGATTCTATTCTTATCTTCAGTAATGACAATAGTTTCAATAATATCAGTTTACAAATGAGAGAACTGAAAATAAAGAGGTGCATAATGATTTAGTGTTTTCATATGCAATGAGATAAGCTTAATATTCATGAAGAGAGAGTGAAGGGAGAGAATAGTTCAGATTAAAATTACTCTTGTTGACTTTGTTGGACTTCTAAGAAAAATGAAGTGGTTACTTCCAACAGTTTTATGAGTCATTGAGCCTTGCAGTTGTTACCAGGGTGGCAAATAAAATTGTCATTTAAGAAGTCAGGATATACAGATGAATTTTTTACCCTGTATTTTGAAAAATTATGCAGGTAACTTTGGAGTAAGTACCATCTACTTAGTTTTAAATTCTTAATAATGTGGGTTTTTTCCTTGATGCCATTACTGGACCCACTGTAGTTCAGATTACTAATATACAGAATTTTTAATGCATATATCTCTCACCATTCTCTACAGGAGTATTTTATAAAATTGTAATTCTTCTAGATATCCAATTATTACCTTCTTCTCTGATCTTTGCTTGTAGGCAACAAGAACAAATGTGTCTAAGATATTTTTTTTTCTACAACTTCAGAAAGAAAATAAATTTCTATTTCTGTATTGTATGATCTGTCCTTTAATTATTCTGTGAGCTAGCAAAATCTGGTTTTAGTTATTGTGCTTGAATGTGAGATTTCTGGCTTTTCTGCTTTGTGCTTGTGTGATAATGGAGTACTTTGTTTTTGTTTTTTAGATTCGTCATGAAGTTAGCTTTAAAAATATGACTCATAAGCTGTGCAGTGACCACTGCTTCAATAGATACAGGATGGCAAATGGTTTAATAATGAATTGCTGTGAGCATTGTGGGGAGTATTTGCCCAGTAAAGGAGCTGGAAACAATACTCTTACTATTGATGGTCAGCAGAAAAGATTCTGCTGTCAGAACTGCGTTGGTGAATACAAGCAGGTAATTATTTCTTAACCTATAAATTTAAGTGAAACAAGCATTAATACTCATTAAGTGTATGCTGTTGTTTGTAACATGGTTTTTTAATCTTCAAGTCTTAAGTAACAAAAATTTCTAAAAATGAAATGAGTGTGAGAGTACAAATAGGGACAAACTAACCCAAGTGGGTCTTTTACTATTGGCTTTCTTTTGATGTTACTCTAATAACAGTACCTATTTGTTATAAATCAAATATCATTGCAATTAACCCTTCTCTTAATTTCTTTCTTTCTAATGGGTGCACCATTTAGGAGTGTATGAATAACAAGCCTGTCATGCAAGCTTATTAGTCCTCAAGCAGTGTTCTTTTCTGGATAGAAAAGCTGGCTTGTATGCAATTGAAACTTTGAGAAGTACACGGGGCATGTAGGTTGGATGTTGCTGTGAGAATAGTCTAACACATTGACTGTGTACCTATGTTATGTCTAATCTCCTTCACTGTACAGTTTTTTAAATTGATAGTTACTTTCATTGTTCTGTGGGCTAAAGTTTCTGTTTTTATTTTTACTTGGTTTGGGTTTCATTTATTCTTATGCTTAAAAATAATTCCAAATCAAGAAATCTGATGGTGAGTAGAGATGCACTTTACATTTTACAGAGCCAACTTAGCTCTGAACCAGTGCTAATATGGGTTGGAAGGTTTAAGTGATAATCACAATATTTGAAATATTAAATACTTTGGGGGTTATGTGCAATTTGGAGATTTTGTTATCTTTTTTTTCCTCAATATATACTGCCTTGAGTTCCTAGTAATAGTGCTGTGAAATCTGAAATTACTGTTTTACTAGGAATTAATTTCTTTACCTGATTTTAAACATGCACTTGACCATGTGAGTGGCCCCAGTGCTGCGTGTTGCTTTGAGGTTCGTTCTTCATCTCCTTCCGTTTTTAAGAAACCAGTGACCCAAGAGAAACAAGAAACCAGCACTGGATGTTTATAAGTTCCATAACGTTGCATCATGTATGTTTGTATTTTCTGTTAGGACGTTCAGTTTTGCTACTTTTTGTTTTGGGGTTGTCTGTTCTTATGTGTATGGAATGTGCAAACAGCAATACTGGAAACATGCGTATGTAAATAGCGTAACTGGAAACATAACATGAGCATTGTTCTTTTGTCACAGCTAATCCAAAAGGGACAGGATAGGTTTCCAAGATACTAAAAACATAGGCATGCCCAGAAGCCATGGGAAGACTTGAAGAAACGTTGAATACTGTCTCTCGAAGAAACAAAAAGGCATGAGATTAACTTTGAACTTGAGACATTCCCACACAACCAGTATAACATGCACTGCATATGGAATTAAGAAATGAACGTGGAATTTTGAGAGGTTGAATGATAAATCTGTACTTCCATTACAGACTGTACTCTGTTCAGATGTTTTTTTTTTTTACATTGTGTTTAGATGTGTATTTGAGAATGGGAAGGGTGTGGGTAGCAAGTCGCATTTTCTAGTTTGATTTGGGGAGGAGGAGCAGTTTGCAGAACATCGCAATCTTCGTAAGTAGTGGTGGATATTGCACATTATTGTGCAGATCCTTAAGAGAAGCTTTTAAAATTCAGAAACATACTTTGTTTTGGTGCATTCAGTTCTGACAGGAGGGTTTATTGAGACAAGTTCTTAATTTTTTTTTTTTCTTGGTGCTGGGAAACTGTAACAGGCTGTGCGAAGCTTAACTCTAGTTCTTATGTACATCTTGTTTGGACTGGTGATTAAATGTAATTAATCACTGGTAGATTTCAAATGCTCACGGAGCATGAGAGTTTGGGGGTGTTTTTAAGGAAACTAATTTTGAATTAGGAGCTTTTTTGTTATGTTGCTGTAGGTGCCAAAGTTGCTCAGGGTGCAGCAGTTAGTATTTCAAAGCAACTAGTTGTTTAGTGAGGTTCATTTAAGCTTCCATTAAGATTTTTGAACTGAATGTATTCAAGGAATTCTGTTTTTGAAAAGGAATTTAGATTTTGGAAAATGTCACTGAAAACTCATTGGGCCAAGATGAGCAAATTATAGATTTCTTTATTCAGTAGTAACAGTATTTTCTTGGACATTTTTGATTTGGATCTGGCTGTTAAGGAAAGAGAGAATATGGGAGAGTTGCTGTTAAATACTGAAATAAACACTGGAGTCAATAATGTAGGAGAAGTTGATGTCATTTGATTTCAGCGTTGTGCTATACAACTTGTTACTGTGTGTCACATAAGTTTCAGCAAATGTTTTCTTACGTTACTGTACAATAAATAGGTTTTGCTGGTACGAGCTTTGTGTTAAGCAGTTTATATTGTAAATGTCATAAGACTATCACTATGCTTTACTTTTGTAGCAGCAATAAACGAAACCTGGTTTTTATTACTTGTACCTATCTATATACCTCATCCCTATTTTTTGAATAAATATTACACTGATTTGAAAAATTGATTTTTATCAACTTATCCTGGACAGTTTTTCTTCTTTTCTAAGATGTGCATAATAAAAATTGCTGTGGCTGTTGGAATGGCCACTGAGCTCAAGTGATCCATTGTTTATGAAGAGTTTCTTTCCTCTGCTTTAGACTGCATTGGTGGGAGGCAGGGAAATAAGAGCATTTCCTGCCATGGGAAGTAGGTCTTTCTCTGAAGTGCCTGAATCGTGTTTAAAAGCCATGGATGCCTGTAGCTTCCTACTTCAGAATCCGCTTTAAAACTGCGAGACAAATGATCTTGAATCCTGTATGCTGTTTTCTGCTTTCCTGATAGGAGATGGCTCTTTTCTTGCCTACAACTGATGAAGTTGCAGAGCTGAAGTTTCTTTTACTATGGAAAATACTGTGCTCTGAAGGCGGGAAAAACCCACAAAAATTTAGATAGTCACAGCCTAACTACTGACCACTGACTATATGCAAAAACAGTATGCAAGAATCGTTTCCTGATAGTAAAGTAGCAGTGCATGGAAAAGCTAAGTGCAAGTCAAGCTGTTTAATTAAAAAAAAATAAAATAAAAGTGAGAGAGAAAATGACATTAAAAATCTCCCTAAAGACACAGTCACTATCACAGTTTAGATAAAATGATGTCAAGAGAAAATCCTTACTGGAATTTATTAATTATTATTATTATTTTGTAAACCTGAAAACGGCAACTAGTATCGTAATAATTGTATTGAGCTGAGCTATTGAGCTGAGGTTCTGGCTCTTCACATCTAGGGAGGCAAGGACTTAAAGATGCAAAAAGAAAACAAAAAAAACCCAACCTGGAGATGAATGAGATTAGTATCTGGCAAGGAGATGACTATATTGCCTACAAAATTGTGCAAATGCTTACATACTTTGATGTCTCTGAGTAGGTGTCCATCATTAAAACAAGAAATGACCCATTTTAAAAATCAGTATACGTGCAGCAAATTGAAACAGACCTCAAATATGCTTGCAGTGAAGACATTAACCAAAGCTGTTACATACACTGTTTCAGTGGTTCTGCTCCAGATAATACTGTAGATACTCTGTACCAAGAAAAATAATCACCTTCATTTTCACGGTAGTGTCAATCTTGTTTGTGCCCTGGTTTGTTGAAGCAGGTATGGATCTGACAACCTTGTTCTAAGGAACAAGTGAATTTCATGACATGGCTTGTGCTACCAGCAACACCTGACTTCCAGCTGCATTCTTTAACTACTTTGCTTACTGGCCTAGTCAGTCCAGTGCTCTTGATTCTGGTGTGAAAGGCATTTGATTCTTTGCTAATGTTTCTTTACTTTTTTCTTTCTTTGTTGCTTGTTTTTCTTCTTTTTTCTGTAACTAAAATTCTTGTTAAAAATATCACTGGACTTTGCTTTTTGTGCTTCTTAAAAGTAGTGGTCGTCATGTGCTGTAAGGAAAAATAGCTTTGCAGTATCTCTTAACTAGTGAGAATTTTCCTTCAGCACTGAATGAGAATATATTGGGTTGTCTTGCTTGTTTGGATGAAGGCTTCCTGAATGGGCTTCAAGACTAACCAAGCTGTGCCATCCCTTCAAGCTATCTATTCACTTACAGAAGAGCAATAGGAAAAGCCCAATCTAGACAGCTGTGTTTTCTTACTTTGACTCTATTCTTTGCCTAACAATTTGTTCTGTGAAAGTCTTCTTAAAACTTGTTCCATCTGCTTTATGTGTACAGAGGTTTAGGAACCTTCAGTGTATGCTATTACATACATAGCTGTTCTGCAATGCAGTATTATTATTAAAGTTCATATTTACTCTCACAGAAGGTACTGATATCTACTAAAGTTTATTCAATGCTTTGCTAAAATGTCTTGTTGCATAGTATTATAGTCAAGCGTTTAGAGTTTTTAACTTGCTTCATGCATCATACGTGATTTTTTTCATATTTCTTGGGTATCCAGACTGATCTGTACTTCTGTTTTTGGGGGGGGTTTGGTTGGGTGGTTTTTTTGTTTTGGTGGATTTTTTGTTGTTTTTTGGTGCTACAAATAGTTATATAATTTGCTTCCTGCAATTGTCACTGCTCTTTAACCTCTTGTTACAAATGGCTGTATTTCAGTAAGTACAGCTGGTAAAACTAGTAGCTGTGAGAGTTGAGCAGCCCGTAGAAATACTGATTTCTCAGATTCTTTTCTTTTTTATTATTATTATTATTATTGTTATTTTTTACATATTTCTGGTCTCATTAAAGGGACAGTGTTGTGGTTTCAGCCATTTCAATCAAACTGATTTAATGGTAGACCCTCTTTCTCAGGTTGCAAACTACTTCTCTTTTACTGCGTAGAATCTTAGAATGGCTTGGGTTGGAAGAAACTTCAAGGATCATCAACTTCCACCCCCCTGTTACAGGCAGGGTTGCCAGCTGCTTGATCAAGTACTAGAATAGATTGCTCAGGGCCCCTTCCAACCTGCCCTTAAACACCGCCAGGAACAGGGCATCCACAGCCTTACTGGCAGCCTGTTGCAGCACCTCACCACCCCCTCAGTGGAAAAACTTTTCCCAATGTCTAAACTTCAAGTAATACTTAGTCTGGTATTAATTAATCTGTCTTATTTATCACTCAGCTTAAATAATCTCAAATCTGATACTGTGTATGCCTCTAAAATGGAAATAACTGGATGTTTTCTACCTCATCTCCATAGTTTAAATGGCCGTTTCTTGACAAATAAAGACTAATGTCATTTCCACTTCCTTCCTGCTCAGATTTTTTTTTGTTTTTCTTGTGGGCTTTTTGTTGGATAGTTTTTTGAGGCTGCTTGGTGTTTACACCTCCAGTTTCTTGTGTCTCTGATACAAGTCGAGTTGCTCTGGAAGATATCCTATCCTAATACCCTTTATTTTACCATTTCAAATGTCTTTCTTCAAATGCAAAGTCTGTTGCTCTTCAGTTAAAAACCAAAACAAAAACAACAACATTACATAGATATATTAGTAGTAAGTGCTCAGGATATTTTCTTTCTCTCCCATGTATTGTAAATGAAGTGAAATAGGAACATCAGAGTACGTTTTTGAAGAGAAGTACTTATAGCAGAATTTTGAGATGTGCTCTGCACGGCAGCACAAGAAATTATTACGGAGAAGAAGCAAGGAGGTGATGTGTCTAGGTATTGATGTTAGAATGGGAATAGCCACATCGTCAGTGTACTGCAGCACCTGGGATCATTGAAGGTTGATAAAAGGCAAACCACAGAGCTGAAACAGGAGAAGTTTTCACTCAGTCAATAACTTTTTGAGGTGAGGGAAGAAGGGATTTTCAGCTCTGATTTCCCTAAATGTTTGGAGTGGAAATGAAATTGACTAAAATAGAGGGAAGCACCAGCAGTGCCAGAGAAAAGTTACTGCACATGCTGTTCACTTGGTTGTTCAGCTGAAGCACAAGCTGCTTTGTGTTCAAGGGCCATAGAAGCAAGTACTTCAACCTTTGCTCTTCAGGCTTGTGTGAATGCTTTTGAGGTGCTAGCAATCTTAAAGTCTTCAGTTGGAGCAGGGAAGAATTTGCAGTTGTTCTTGTTAGATAGTTTAAGTGTGGTATTACAAAAGACTGAATATATAATATAGTTCCTTGTTTCTTTGCTGTTACAGATTCTGCTGACATCTGGTTCTTAGATGTGTGTGCTGCTTCTGGATCCATCTGGACCATCCTTTCAAATAAATCTGAAGCAGTTTAGCTGCTGCTTCCTTGGTTGCCTTACTAATGCATTTCTGTTACCCTAGAATTCCATGTAGTGAATATCTATACTGTTCTACTTAAATAATTGTTCTCCATCCTTTACATTCTATTTGAACACAACTTGACTCTGTTTCTGCACCAGAATATTTTCTAGAAGCTTTCCCTATTTCTAATCTTATTTCTAATAGTTAACCGTTACTTCATAAAGCTGCAGTAAGTACAGATCTTTCTTACGTGGACCATGTGAGATCAATTGTAGAGCACTTCCTCTGTCTCTAAACAAATCTTTGTGCTGCTATATAGCACTCTAGCAATCAACTGCTCTTCTAGTGTTCTCAGTCTCCTGGTCCTCACCTGGGAGTGATTATGACAAGAACACTCTATTACATGGCAGCTTTTCTTCATCCTTCAGAAGGAATGTACAGGAGATAATACTGCTCTTAATGGAGAATAATAGCTTGTAGCACAGGTGCCTAGATCTTAGGCACTAATATCCTTTATTGAGATGTTCTTGCAGCTAAAAAGGTCAATAAAGGAGACTTCAATTAGTTTTAGTTGTAAACAGAGGTGAGGCTTACTTTTAAAGTGCTGTGAGATTGTAATGTTATTCTGATACTTGTTCTTGGGCTTGATGTTTCTTTAAGTGGGACGTATGCGAGAGGAGCTCAAAACCGGAACCTCTCAGTATGATATTAAGGAAGACTACTTCTGAAAGGATTATTGCTTATAATGGCAGGAAGATAAATGGCCTCCCAAATGAATTTTATTTCCAGAAATTTGCATTTCGGTTGTAGCTGTACCTTTATTTCTGGAGTATATCCAGTTATTCTCTTTTTTTCTCGATAGACTTTTGTAGCCGCCAATTTGAGTGGAATACTGTTCTAGCTGATAGAATGAAGGTTTTAAATGCATGCTGAACTAATGAATCCTAAGAACTGGAAACTATGAAATGTTTTTCATATTTTTTTCCTGAAATTACCAACCGTGAGACACACATCATGAAATAGACCTGATTTCTATAATGTGGAGTAGATCTAGAAATCTAATAAGTCTGCTGTTTACAAACATGTAATGAAAGAATGAAAGTAAGAATGTTTATTTCGGTATTTAAACTTCATGCTTTGCGAGAGGCCAAAAGCTAATGAGATCTAACTAAAATCTAGGTGGATGAGTGAGAGAGAGGTGTACTTGGGCACCAGTTTTCCCCTCAGGATATCATTGCCGTTTTCTAGAAATTTTGCCTATTAGCTTATCTTTTTCTCCTTAACAGTCTAATATATACTATTTTCTTTATAACTTGGTAACAGTGTTTTTACTTACATTTTCTTAAACACGTTTAAGGATGGTAATTTTACATTTTTCATAGGTTACTGTGAAAACTCACAGGCATAGCGTGGAGATGGAGCTTTTTGAATTTGCGGGAAGTTGTGCATGGAAGGCAAATGCTTAGTACTCTATCGTGGTGATTGATGCTGAATTCATTCCATCCTTAAGCTTTGAAACTGAGGCCAGTTTGAAATGCATACATTTTACCCATTACCATTTTTTACCACTCTTGAGGTATCATGGAGAGAGCAAGGTGAAGTCAGTCTCTCTTCTTGAGTGGGAGATGACTGCCAAGAAAGCAGCTTTGGAGGAAAAGATTTGGGTATTGTGATGGACAGACTGAACAGAAGTTAGCAGTGTGCCTTTACAGTAAAGTCTTTCAACTGCGTCACAGGCAATACCTGGGCAGCCTGGTCTATTGGTTGGCAGCCCTGCACGTAGCAGGGGGGTTGAAACTAGGTGATTGTTGTGGTCCTTTTCAACCCAGGCCATTCTATGATTCAATACCACAAAATCACAGAATGAATGGCTGAAGTTGGAATACAACTGGAGAACTGTGTCCATCCCTCTGTTCAATGCAGGCCACCTACAGGCAGGTTGCGAGAACCAAAGCCATCGTTTTGAGTATCTCAGAGAATGGAAGCTTCACAGCCTCTGTAGACAACTTGTTACTGTATTAGCAAGAGGGTGATGAACAAGTCAAGGGAACTTATTTTTCCACCCTTATCTACAGTTCAGAAACTGATTCTGGAGTAAGGTATTCAGTTTTGGATTCTCTGTAATGAAAAATATGGGCATAGGTCTAATGGTAAGCTACCAAGGTGTTTTCAAAGGCCAGGAACGACAAGCTTTGAGATATGAGTTCAGGTTTGAAAAGGCTAAAGGGAGGTGAGGATTTCATAGGAGGTGGGATTGGGCTGCTACAGAAGTGCACAGTGGAAGGATGAGAGATGACAGACACTATTTTAAAACAAAGGGACATTTGATTAGATACAAGGAATAGTGGTGTTTTTTGTTTGTCATTTGTTTTTAATCCGTGAGGCTGATGAAATACTTCAGAGAGGTTTTTTTTTCGAAGAGATTTTGGAATGCCTGTCCTTGGAGATGATTAACTTGTCTGAACAAGATCTGAGCAGCTAGCGCTGGACTTGCATTGAACAGGGCATTGCAGGAGATGTCTGGAGATCTTTGGAAGTCCTTTCCTATCTATGTGATTCCGTGCTTCTGAAGTAAGGAACAAAGCAGTGATGTTTATAATGAAATCAGGAAGATTTGTGTTTTGTTTCTTTCTCTCCTTACTCAGTCGATAATGAAGATTTCACTGTTCCTTGTTCTCTTACTATCTCTACTAATAGAGGTTTTTTTTTCTCATGATGCTGACATGGTTTAGTTTTTCTTAGTTTTCTTTGTTTTCTAAACTCCCTTTTCCTTGTGTATGGCAAAAACTGTTTAAGTTCAGTTAGAAAAATATTCCGTAGTAAGAGAATGAGGATGGGTGTGCTGGTTCACATCAGGAACTGTGACACCTGCAGGGCATGGAAGTGGGCATTCAGGGAAGAGTGAGAACAGGACAGGTGTGCTGATGGTATTTTTTTCTGGCATTCAAGAAGAAGGGATCCTGTTTCCTCTTTTCAGTGAATCTTTTGAGTGCTTGTAGGACTCATAGTGCTAACATCCGCAACACTTCAGTAAGAAGTGATCACCTTGTTATGTGAAGAGCCATCCCCTTTTATTTGTCTTCAGCATCTTTCTGTTGAACTTCAAGTGAATTCTTACGTTAAAGAAAGACAACAGTTGATCTGTAATGCCCTTCAATATACTACTCTTGGTACTGTAGTTCTGTCATTAGCATTTGTCATGCTTCTGGGCCAGAAACATGCCTCAGGGATCTTCTTCTATGTGCTTATGTGATTCTTCTTAGTTTTAGTGAATTGTCTGCTTATTGGAGCTTTGAGAATACTTTTAGAGAAATGGTTCTCAAATTTTACTCCTAGAGGATGAAATTATAGCTGCAGATTCTCAGAGGTGAAAGGCAAGCTATTGTGATGAATGTGAGAATACAAATGTAATGGTACATGAGAACCGTGAGAAGTAAATGGGAAGCCTTTGTGTAGGACTATTGAAATATATTTCCACTGCAGCTATATAATGCTGATTGATTAACAGCTTCAGATGCACTTGAATCTCTTTAATAGCATTGATCTACTTTTTTAAAAAATAATTTTAATATTTAAGTTTAGAAGTTTGGGGAATGCTGTCAATAGTAACAAAAATACACAAATTTCAGCTTCAACGAGATGATGGCAAGTCTTTGGAAGCAACTGCTTCCAAAGTAAGTATAGTAAGCACTGAGCAGCTTACTATAATTTTTTCTTTAAAGTATTTTTGTCTTGCCATCTTCTATAGTGCAATTTTTTTTTTCAGTCTAAGAACTTGTGAAAGTTCCACTTAACTCTGTGTTGTTTTGTGGTTGTATTCCTGAATGCTGTTTGTTAAGCTGTATCATCGCATTTCCACCAGGACTTCTAGATTTGTATTTTGCGTTGTTCTAGAAATACCATACATGCACGTAGGTTTCTGATGGTCATTTTTCACTGAACTTTTTCAAATAAGTGAAGTTCTATATGAAGTGTGATCACCTGTATTCTCACTGACATAACTTAACGTATTCTTAATTTCCAGCTTTGTCTCTTCACCAAGCTAGAGAAGATAAGCATGTATTGGCAGAGTAGCTTCAATTCATAGGTCCGTGGCTGCGTTTTGGTCTTGGTGCCGAGTATGAATTTTTGCAGTATTGTGGCTGGTGAGGAGGATTATCAGGTACTGGGTATATTTTTAAGGACAAAAAATAAAAGCAAGATGTGAAGGCAGAATACTGGAACCGTGTAAAATACTCTCCCATAGGTGGAAGCTTGATATCTGGACACAGACTCCTTTTAGGAGGAAATCCACAGTAAAGGTTTCATTTCAGTGGCATGTGCAAATGTTGAAGTTGCTGTAGTATCTTGGAATTTTGTTGTTCTCTGCAAGGTGCTACACCCACTCTGTGGAAGAAGTGTCAGTAGAGCATTTTCTAATACCAATAAGCTGTCTGTCTGTTTGTTTGATATAACTCATTGTAGTTTAAATTAGGAGCTCTCTGAGCAAGGAAGGTATTTAGATATTTCTTTATGGTGCATGAGATGCATACTTCAGTGATAGGTAAAAATAGTGCAAATGGCAGGTCAGAATTACTGAGTTTTGTCTTGCTTTACCGTTGGTATTTCTGCTTGGTAGTATTTTTCTTTGCTTGTTATAGAGCATTTATTCTTTTCTGTGGAGAACATTTTTGAGAGATGCCAGAATTCAGTGTATTGTGGGGTGTGAGGAGTTGCAGCACATTGGTCAGGTGAGGAGCACAGCAACTCTGCAGTGTGTATTTACTGTGTGGCAGACCAGAACTGAAAGACTTTAGAAGCTAGAGAAATTCTCCAGTGAGTGCTTCTATTAAGCAGCTTCTTCAACTCAGTAATATTTAGGGTGTTTGGGTGAAGAATAGAATGCTTTTTCCCCAGGTTTATCACTATTATTTACATCATGCCAAACTGCTATTTCTTGTCATACAATCATTGTCCCACCAGCAAGGAGAGAGAAACTGTTGTTTCAAACTCTCTGGCTCATCAGAACCTGTACTCTCCTGTCACAGTTTGCAGTTTGTAGGTGGTGGGTGGTTATTCTGTTATTTTATTTTTTCAGACTTTGTGTTTGTTTTTTGTTTTTACACGGAAATTTAATTTTAACCATTTTCCCTCCAGGAGGGAAAGACCCAACCATAGTGCCATCTGCACTTGAGAAGATGACTGTGAGAGTCAGTTAATATAGGGACGTTCTGGTGGGGGAGAGAACTGCAGAAGTAAATAAGTTTTCCTCTGTTTGTTATACTAAAATGTAAAACTAAAAGCCAAACATAGTTTTAACTAATGAATTGTTTTGCTTTGTTTTATGTTTTAGAAATATGGCAAATTAACACCTTGTACTGGCTGCAGAGCTCAGTGCAGGTTTTTTGACATGACTCAGTGCATAGGACCTAATGGATATTTGGAGCCATACTGCTCAACTGCATGCATGAACACACACAAATCAAAACATGCAGAATCACGAAGTAAGTGACAAGGATGATAGATTTTTATCACTGATAAGTGTAGACTGGATTTTTTTTGTTTATTGTTTGAACACTGGGAGTGGGTTATTTTGTTTTAGGATGACTCTGTGAAGAAGCTTAGTGACTTTAGGTTTTAAATGTAGATTTTATAAAAAGATGGTGTTATATTTAACACCAGTAGAGGAACCCATGAAAGATGCTTCTCTTTGACCTTGTTGCATGATTTCTGGAACTCTTCAGCAGTTTTAAGGCTTTTAGATAGAAAAAGCTTGAGACACAACGTGTTCTGGTCTGCCACAGAATGACAGTGCAGCTACCATGCTTGTAAATAAATGTTTTCTTGACTTGGAGTCACTCTATTTTATCTCCTCAAGCAGTTGTTGATAAATTTTGTCTTCTGGTGAAGGATGGAAGTAGTTACAATGTCTGTAGATATTCTCGAGAAAGATGTTTAACCTGGGTGAAAGAAACGGATGAGAAAGTTCAAAACTTGTGTTCTTCAGTACGAAAAGGAGAAGTAATCTTGGTTCATCAGACTCTTAAGTTCACAATGCTCTACTGAGTTTTGTAGAAGGTGGTACTGTTTCACATTTAGTGCTGAGCTTTAATGGAAGAATTCAGCAAAAAAAAACCTCTTCAAGATTTTTTGTGTTATGTGACTTAGAAGCTGGCTGGAAAACAGAAAATTAGCTTTTTGCATTGAAAAGCTGATCTGTAACCCAGTGTTTCTTGCATTACTATTTTGTATTAATTTTGTTTGTAAACTACGTTTTTCTTTTAGGTATGGAAATTATTTGCCACTTTTGTAAACGAAACTCTTTACCTCAGTATCAAGCCACAATGCCTGATGGAAAACTGTACAACTTTTGCAGTTCCAGTTGTGTAGCTAAATTTCAGGTTAGCTGTTGTGTTAAATATTTTCCTCCCTTAATATTTGTGTACCTGTGTTTGTGTTAAGTATTTGCACATTAAACTAATTTGCTTTTATATACGTGTTTATGACTTTTGATTAACATAGATGCTTATGGCTCGTAACAATTTCTTTTGAAATTACTGCTTCATAATAACACTGGCTAATATCCTAAAAGGTAATAATGCGTTTCTCCTTGATGCTATAAGAGAACACAACCCAGTACCGCTGCCCACCTTATTTTTCCCCCTCCAACCTCTGTATGGAGGTGACTTCTGCTATTGTGCATTGATAATTAACACATTTCATCTCGTTTCTGCTAACTGCAGTCACAGAATGAGATCTCATGTTGAACCATGTGTATATATATATGTACTTTGCTAACAAAGACGTGTGACATCAGGAATAGTGACTCTCTGTAATGGAAGGTAGGATCTAAGTCATTAGAACTTCCGTGGATGGAACTGGCTGTTTAAGTGATGTCCACAAACCAGAGTGTTGCAAACCTAATGGTAAGCACACTGTAAGAGGCTGTTGTGCTTTTTCAGAGTGTCCTATTTAAACATGATTTAAAGTATATGTAACAATGCATTGTAATGATTAATGTGTAGGATATCAATGAACAATTCAGAGACACTGTTTTAATCTTCTGTATGTAAAAAAAACAATGTATGGTGTGTGATTGGTAATTGTTCAGCTTGTGAAGAGCTGGATACACCCATACAGAGGTTTCCCATTCATTAAATTTTGGAGTTTTCTGCAAACCAATCTCTTAATTGCTTCCTTAACCTCCATCATGTAGCACTGTTCTTATATTCCTAGTATGTAAAGACAAAATTAATTTTACTTGCAAGCTCATTCAACCTCTGTTTCATTCTGTGTGGTCTTACAATTGATTGCAGCCCAAAGGGCTCTCCAAATGAAAACTTTGTGTTATTTGAATGAGAAAAATAAAGGTGGTGAATGGCAAATGCAGCCTGGACCTTCTTAGATTTGCAGAGAAATCAGCATCTAGCAATATTATTGAATATAACTGTAGATCTCTTGATATATTGTGGGTTCTTGATCTTACCGAAACCTTGGTATGCTTCTCATGTGGTTTCAGCACTATGTGTTGTCTCTCTAATATTGTATCAGTAAGTTCTCAGTAAGACAAATACAGGAAGATGGTCTATCAGATTCTAACTTTTGATAGTTTCCATGTATCCAGTGTTCAGAAGAACAAAATGTATTTACCATTAGGTAAGAATTGATCATATGAGAAGAGCTTCTTCTGTTCATTTAGTATTTAGGTGGAAAGGGAATTGTATAGCATGTGTGCTCATGGGAAGTCTGATACCTAAGTATCAGACACACTGGGGGCTGAATGGGATTCATTCTATTCAGTCATGCTGGAATATTGCTGCAATGATCTTTTGAAAAAATAACTGATATATGATGATTCTCCATACTTTTCATTGTTTACTAATGAGGATAACTTTTGTTTTACATTTCTGGTACTATATTAATCCATTTTTCTTACTGTGCTATTTTTTCTATAGTCTTCAATCTGTTAGGAGTTATCCTTCTCAAAGCAAAATAATTGCTATTCAAGGTCTGTACCTCCCTTCTGCAAAGACTTTTAGTCCTTTTGGTTTACGGATGGATTGCAATGTTTTAATTCCTAATTTTGGTTGCAGCACTTTATGGTTGGTTATTTTATCTTATGTATAACCTTATGATTTTAGCTAGTTGTTGCTTTAATCTATTAAAATACTGTAGGTTCAGCCAGATTGCTTGTTGTGCACCTTATGTCCGTATCTGTGTTCCCCCCATGCACATAGCTTGCAGCAGCATTCGTTCCTGTAATAAAGAGTAAAGAAAGGGAAAATGGTCTGATTGATGTGATTGTTGTTGAGGAGTTGGCAGTAGAACAGTGTGACTGTATCTTGTTCTGTTGTGCTGCTGTTGGTGGTGTTGGAAAGCAAGGGCAGAACTGCTCCGAAGCTGTATTGTTTTAACTCAGTTTTGCTGTCAGTAACTTTACTGAGTCAGTTCAAGGTCCTGTACTGAGCTTGTCTCTTAAGGAAGCATAACATTGCTAACTTCTGTCTTGTGGCATGGAGGCTTAGTACAAATGTCTTACAAAAGTAGAAGCCTTGGAAAAAAAGCTATCTTGTCAAAACTTAGGAAGTTTTCAGAAAATTCTTGCTAAAACTTTTATTTTTTAGTTTGTAGATATATTTGAAGAATTGTAGAACCAGTATGTGTAAGGGTTAAAAGCACTTTTGTGTGTGTGTGTGTGTGTTTTGTGTGTGTGTGTGTAGCTGGTTGCTCACTCTATTTTCATAGTTGGGTCGTGCTCTGTTACCATCATGGTGATGTCTGCGAGTGCTCTTCCTTACACTCCTTATATCTCTCTCGCTTTCTCTTACTCTCTCTCAAAAGAATTTGCTGGAGTGGAAGCATGTAGCTGATGCTTGGCATGTGTGTTAGATAAATAATGTTCCACATCTGATCGTGATAAAAATAATTGAGGGTTCCATGCTGAGCTTGGAAGGGTCATGTGTGTGAGGGTAAGGAGGATGTTTGGTTCCTTCCCTATTTAACTTCTAGTATCTAATTTTGCTTGTGTGCAGTCCTGATGTGTGACATTATGCTTCTGCTTAAAAGATTTCTTGTATGTATTTGCTTCTCTTTCATGTTAATGAACAGTTTGATTCTTGTAAATCTTTTTTTACTTGAACTGGAGAAAGAAAATGGCCGCAGTCAGATTGCCTGCTGTTCCTTCTGCGTGTACACCTACATTCGTAAATATTTCCATAGTTTGATTTTGCATTGTTATAAGCAAGAATAACCCTTCTATCACTTACTGCTGGGGCGACAGGGAGTGGCGCGGGCGGGCCAGAAGCTGTAATGCTGCGCTGGTCTTCTCAGAATGCTCCTGCGCGTTGTCTGCCTGGCGTTCAGTTGTGATATGACATCTCACAGCAGTTAATAGTGGTTGTATTGAGGCTTGAAAAGGGCTGCACGGTGATTTTTAGTTTTGCTTGGCTTTTCCCATGCCCTTTTTGTTCAGGACAGACTCAAGAATTTAAGATTGTATTCAGGGATGTACATGCATACATGGATCTGATTTTAAGTATGTATTTGATCAAGTATAGAATCAATGAAGTCTTGCTGCTCAGGGGCATCTGTGAAAGATTTTAATGAATTTACTATCTCAGTGATTCTATATGTGTAATAATGTTTCCAGGTAATTCCTAAAGATAGTCTCTGTTCCAAGAATCTTGTAATTTAGGGGGAAGACGAGATGGTGAAAATACTACATGCTTTCTATCTTCACTCATTCAAACACTGTGCAGAAACAGTCCTTAATTGTAAGCAACGTGATAGGAACTTCAAGATGTACTAAATCACGTTGTGATTAGCTCTTGGTTTAACAATTATTATTATTTTTTAAGAGCTGTTAGTGATGTGAATTCAGTTCTTCACTGATTTCCTAAAAAAAAATCATGTTTATGATTAAAAAACAAAACACAAAACAAACCAACCCACACTTTGTTTCAGAACCATTAATACTCAGTTGCTCAGATTTTATCTACATGTGTAAGATATTATATTTTATATTTATTCTTTGGACTGTTTAAAGAATATTTTAAAAACTTTAAAATATTTTTTAATAATTTTTTTAAAACTTTAAAATATTTAAAACAGTCTAAAAGTCCATGATTCTCATATCTTCAGCTTTAGTTTTTAAACTGCTATTCCCTTGGGCCGGTTAGGGCTTGAATTTTCACTGCAGTAAGCAGTTGGGAAAATAAATGAAAGGAGATAGAGGTGCCACACATCAGAAAATAACAAAAATCCTGATTTTTTTATGCTTTAGCCCTCTAGATAGAGCTTTGGGATGCCATATTTAATGGTAACTACAGACATCAAAAATACGTTTACTTTTTTTTTTTGGTGAGCACTTGCTGTATTTGATCTTCATTCCTTCCTTTCTCTTCAGTATTCTTGTACGGATTGTCACATCTACTAGTTATTTTACATTTCCTTCATTCATGAACTGGATACGGTAGGTATATTTGCTTTGTGATTTCTCTTTGTTTTCAACCAGAACTGACACAGTTTTGCATTGCAATTATGTAATCTACGTGGCAGCCCACGTTGAGAACGATGTTTGCTTTGTGAGGAAACCTGCAAGGATCTTGATCTCAAAATGCCTTTGTGACTCCTGCGTTAGTACAGCTCTTAGGCTACATATCTAGAGCAGCAAAAAACTAGGAAACCTCTCAGCTGCAGGGAGGTTTGCTGGAGTAGAGGGATAAATCTGGCAATGCTGCGTATGTACATTAGACTGTGTTAAAGTTGCTGTGGAACAATGGACGATTGGGAAACAGATGATGTGTTTTCGGTGTCTGTAAAACTCTTAATACAGAAGTAGGACATCTGTTGTGTGATGCCAGGTAGCACTCAGCAGTATTGGCCTCATTACATGAGAATATGCGTCAACAACCACTCTTATTTGTCTTAGTGTAGACGAGGTTTTAGTTACGTGGCAGTCTGAAGCATAGTATTCTGTTCACAGAAGTTTTTCATGGTTTCAGTGGTGTGAAAAGGAGACGTAGTAACAAATGTGTGTACTGAGATGTTGTTTTTTAATAGATCTATCTTGTTGGGAATGGTATGGGAAGACTTGCAGAGAAGATGTGTATAAGAAATTTGTACTCTGGATTTTTCAGGTGTACATTATCACTAAAAACCTTGTCTTGAATGTTCCATGAGTAATATGCCAGTGGTTGGTTGATTTAGGGACGTGCAAAAGATTGTCTAGGAAGTATACGCAAGACCTACTGGAAGACTACTAGTGCTATAGAGTTCTCTACCTACTGATTGCTGCAGAAATGCGTGAAGTGAATGATCGAGTTACAAAATTAAATTCTTATTCCTACATATGAACATATTAAGTTCATATTCCTACATTCCATACATATGAAATCTATGACATTTCTCTCAATCTAAAACCCATAATTGTTTACGGCCTGGCTGTTTGACAGATTGTGTCTTCCAGCCACAGTCATTGAAGCCAGCTAGAAATATTAGCTAGTTCTCTCATATCTGAGTAGATACAGGTTTATCACTAAAGGCCTGTTACTTAAAAATTAATTTTTTAAAGTGATATTATTAGGGAAGGTGGTGATTATCTGCTTTGGTCTGGTGTGGATTTGAAAATATTTTTGTAAGTCTTGGTCTGAAATTCTTTGACCAAAATAAGGCAAGCATTTTGTGATTAACAGATGATCAGTTTGGGGAGGATGGTTTTTTTTTGTTTGTTTTTTCTTAGATAACAGACAGTAGAAGCATAAGATAAAAGAAATATGACCTAAAATGCTAGGGTAGAGCAAGGATAAAGGCTCAAGTGTGGAAAATCTAAGACGATGAGAAAAAGGCAGAAGACTAACCTGCTGTGCTTTGCCTGGAAATGCTCCTGTGTTTGTAGATAAACTCCCAGATTTTGAAACAGTGCAGGCTTAATCAAATAGTGCATTTTGAAAGTAACTTCAATTGTAGTGATGTATATGTATGTTTTTGTTTTTCAGGCTCTCGGTGATCAGTCTTCAACAAATGGTCAGTTTGTGTCTCCTGGTGATATTCAGTTGAAATGCAATTATTGCAAGAGTTCTTTTTGTTCAAAGCCAGAAGTGCTAGAATGGGAGGTAAGGTTTTTCTCTGTCATTTTCAGAATGGTGAAATGTTTACAGAAGTTTAAATCTGTAACTGTGATATGGTTTTTCCAGATAGCTATTTTATGAAGCATGGAGACTTAATAAGTTAAGTTAATAAAAGAATTTAATAAAATCTGTAGTTCTGTAGAATGTAATTCAACTTTGATACGGATAACATGTTAGCTGTATTATTTGTTCATGTAACAAATGAAAACACATCTGTGGAATTTAAAGAAAAGTGTAATTTTTCACCTCAGCTGAAAATTTGTAATCTACTTTTATCTTTGGTTATTGTAGTGAATAGCTGTGTGAATAGACTGTTGTTACGCTGCTCTGTAAACAGAAGTAACAGAAGCGAATATGCCAAGAGTGACTGCCATATTTTTCTGTTTAGCATTTTCATATAAATTGATGACTGCTTGTAGCACTTGAGTAAGCACTGCTCATTTTTAGCATTAGAAACCATGCCCTAATTGTATGCTTTCATGTTTATTTACACAGCATGTAAAAATTTGCAATTCTACTTAGCAGATCTCAAGATTTCATGTTAACCCTCTTCGCAATGCTTTGTAATTTTGTGTTTAGAATAAAGTGTATCAGTTCTGCAGCAGAGCATGTTCTGATGATTATAAGAAACTGCACTGCATAGTTACATACTGTGAATACTGTCAAGAGGAGAAAACACTGCATGAGACTGTGAATTTCTCTGGCATCAAAAGACCATTTTGTAGTGAAGGTATGTACGTGTTTAAGTTGGGGTTTTTTTTTGGCTTGTATGTCTTCCTGAGGTATTAGTCATTGTAATCTTATTGCAATTGACTTACTGTACCAGTATTTAATGTTAAAGTGTAAGTTATCAACTCATTCTGTTGTACCTGAGGCTCAATCAGAAATTTTTATCATTATTAGTTTATATGTGCCTATTAATTCATCTGAGCTGATGAGTTTTGTGGTCACCTGTTGAGGTTTTTCAAGAATTACAGCATGTTTTTTTTTGAAATGTATGCAGCAGAACCTATACCCACTCTACCTACACTGAGTAATACCAAGATTTCTGTTTGGGTCATATCTTTTAAATTTAATACAACAGTGGAAACTCCTTCTGCATTAACACTGGAATTATTCCTTAATTAACCTTTCTGTGACACCTGTTGATGTAGGTTGAGTAGTGTCACTGTAATTTTCCTGAATAATTATATGGGTTTTCTAAAAGAAAACTAACTGTACAAAGACAAAAACTACACAAATTGCATAGATTTTTTTTAAAGTTGCATCAAAATATTGTCATAATAGAAACAGAAAATAGTCTTAATCTTTCCACTTTTGGCGAACTGTCCTTTGATAACTGGTATTTTAGGACTTTAACTACGTCTTGAGGATGTAGTAATTTTTTTTTTCAAGTAAATGGGATGATAATGCTTTCACTATCATTTAATAAGCTTCCGATTTACTTGTAGAAGAATCCTGTTAGCCTGGAGAGGAGTGGAGTCTGTGGCTGGAGGCATCTTCCTTCCTGTATTTGTTGTAGCTCTGGACTTTGGAATCTTTTGTTTCTGTTGAATGGAGTGTGATGGTGGCATAGATGTCTTCACCATCACTACATTCTTGTGTTCTGAGTTGCAAAGTGATAGCTGGAGATGAAAAAGGACGAAAGGCCCAGTTTTACAGAATATTGCAACACTCAATAACATCTAGCTAGAAATTGTTTCTGTGAATAACAATTCAATAGAATATATTCAAATATGAGAGCAACTTTCTTTGAGCCTGTAGATTACAGAATACACTAGCATAACTGTGGACTCTTTAGACTTCCTAATTTCAAATCCCAGCGACTGTCACAATGAAGTCAGTAAGATTCATCATGCCAAACTGTACAACATTAGTACTTCTATAGAGACAATTTTTGAGGAGGCTTAGAATGAGCAGGGATTTGTATTTCCTATTGGAAAATTCGGGGAAGGAATGACGCATCCTCTTCTGCATAAATACAGTTACTGGATGCAGGGAGTCCATTGTTGGAAGACTTAGTCTTGGTCCTGAATCTGCATATGGTGGACTACCATCTGAAGAGCAGAGATGATCTTTGAGGGCAAATACATCAAATGTTACCATTAAAACAGAGTTTATTGGCTTGGTGTGACTATCAGAATCACTGGATAACAGAGATAATGTAGTAAAAAGCACCACTAAGTACACCCTGATTTCTGTAGGAAAACTGGTTATTTACCAGAGGGTTGTGGTCAGTGGCTGTATGTCCAAGTGGAGCCTGGTGACACGTGGCACCCCCAGGGGGACCATTTGGGGTCCTGTGCTCTTTAACATCTTTATCAATTACACAGATGACAGGATCTAATGCACCCTCAATAATTTGCAGATAGTGCCAAACTGAGAGGTGCGGTTGATGCAACAGAAAGAAGGGATGCCATCCAGAGAGACCTGGGTAGGCTTGAGAAGTGGGCCCATGTGAATCTAATGAGATTCGACAAGGCCAAGTGCAGACTGTTGCACTTGGGTTGGAGGAATCCCAGGTATGTGTACAGACTCAGAGAAGAACTTACTGAGAGCAACCCTGTGGAGAAGAACTAGGTTATTCTGGTGGACAAAATGCTGAGCGTGAGCCAGCAGTGTGCGCTTACAGCCCAGAAGGCCAACAGCATCCTGGGCTGCATCAAGAGGAATGGTCAGGGAGGGAGAGGGAGGAGATTGTCCCCATCTACTCTGCTCTCATGAGGCCCCATCTGGAGTACTGTGTCCAAACCTGGGACCCCTAGCACAAGAAAATTGTGGAGCTATTGAAACAGGTCCAGAGGAGGGCCACAAAGATGATCAGAGGGCTGGAGCACCTCCCCTACAAAGACAGGCTGAGGAAGCTGGGCTTGTTCAGGCTGGGGAAGAGAAGGCTGTGAGGAGACCTCATTGTGGCCTTCCAGTACTTAAAGGGAGCTCATAAACAGGAGATAAACCAACTTTTTACACAAGTAGGTAGTGATAGGACAAGGGAGAATGACTTTAAACAAAAAATAGGAGATTTAGGTTAGATAATGGAGAGAGTTTTCAGTGAGAGATCAGTGAGGTCATGAAAAAGGCTGCCCATGCTAGTTTTGTTATTGCAAACTGTTCAAGAAACTCCAGCAGCAAAGATTTCAGTGAGCATATAGTTATTCTTCACCAGAAGATGCTGTGTTATGATTTGAGAAGGAAATACCAAAGTCACAAAAGGTACTGCATTTCTGGAAGAAATCAAACTCTAGCGGGAAAATTCTGGCCAATTTCAAACCTGTCTTTGTAGAGAAAAGCCTCTAAGTAAAATCAGAAGAAGCTAAACAGATGATGTTGAAATTCCTTTAAGAGTGATTATTCATCTTCAAGCAAACTCATGGGAAACCACAGATATCACTTGACTGCTCATGTGTACCTAGGAATACTGAAAGTGCCATCAGTCTCTGCTTGTATTTTTTCAGACCTGAGGTTTTTTTACACATGCAAGCATTTCTTTATTTCCACGCACTTACAAAATGGGTAAACTCTGGTACCACATTCAACCCACATTTTCCCCTCGGAAACTGTTCTTAAGAGCATAGGTACAGAACAGAACTGGCAGTTCTTGAAGCACATCATTCTGAGAGCACTACAGGTCTCCATCCCACAACAGAAATTGAGCAGGGGAGGCAGGCAACCGATGTGGCTGTGCGAGGACCTGCAAGATTAAACTGAGAGAAAAGAGCAAAATGTACAAGAAGCAGAAGCAGTGTTGTGTAGCCTGGGAGGAATACAGGGCTGTTGTCCGCCTGTGTAGAGATAGGATTAGGAAAGCCGGGGCACAGATGGAGCTGAACTTGGTGAGGAATGTGAAAGATAACAACAGGTTCTACAGGTACGTAGGCAGGAGGAGACTGGCCAACGAGTCTGTTGCCCCTCTGAGAAAAGGTAATGGGGAGCTGGCTTCCTCAGACGTAGAAAAATCTGAGGTTCCCAATGAGTGCTTTGCCTCAGTCTTCACGGGTGGTCCGGCTTCCCGTGTCTGCCAGGACCATGAGCCTCTAGGTGAGAGTGTGGGGAGTGGTTTCTGTCCCGCTATAACAGTAAAACAAGTCTGAGTCCTCCTCATGAAATTGAACATGTGTAAGTCCATGGGCCGGATGATATCCGTCCTGGGTTCTGAAAGAGATGGCTGATTGGTTGCCGAGCCATTCTCTATCATATTTGAAAAATCATGGCTGTCTGGTGAAGTCCCTGGTGACTGGAAAAAGGAAAACGTTACTCCCAGTTTTAAGAAAGGGAACTGCCCAGGGAACTACAGGCTGGTGAGGCTCGCCTCTGTGCCTGGGAAGATCATGGAGCAGGTCCTCCTACAAGCTATGTTAAGGCACATAGGAGATAAAGAGGTAATTCGGGACAGCCAGTGTGGCTTTATTGAGGGCAGATCATTCCTGACCAATCTGGTGGCCATCTATGATGGAGTGACAGATAGGGTGGAGTAGGGAAGGGTGGTGGATGTCATCTACCCGGACTCTGCAAGGCCTTTGACATGGCCCCTCACCACGTCCTTCTCTCTAAATTAGAGAGGTGTGGATTTGAAGGGTGGACTGTTTGATGGATTAGGAATTGGCTGGCTGGATGCAGCCAAAGGGTAGTGATCAATGGTTCTGTGTCAGGGTGGAGGCCGGTCACAAGTGGTGTCCCTCAGGGGTCGGTCCTGGGACCGGTGCTCTTCAACATCTTCATCAGTGACACAGACAATGGCATCGAGTGCGCCCTCAGCAAGTTTATGGATGACACCAAGCTGAGCGGTGCAGTCGGTACATTGGGAGGAAGGGAAGCCACCCAGAGAGACCCAGACAGGCTGGAGAAGTGGGCCCATGTGAACTTAATGAGGTTCAACAAGGCCAAGTACAGGGTGCTTCACTTGGGTCAGGGCGATCCCAGGTATTTGTACAAACTGGGGCAAGATCTCCTGGAGAGCAGCCCTGCGGAGAAGAACTCGGGGGTCCTGGTGGACAAGGAGCTGGGCATGAGCCAGCAGTGTGCGCTTGCAGCCCAGAAGGCCAACTGTGTTCTGGGCTGCATTAAAAAAGGGGTGGCCAGCAGGAGAGGGAGGTGATTGTCCCCCTCTACTCAGCTCTTGTGAGGCCCCATCTGCAGCACTGCATCCAGGCCTGGGGCAGCACAGGAAGGACGTGGAGCTCTTGGAGTGTGTCCAGAGAAGGGCACTGAGATGATCAGAGGGCTGGAGCACCTCTCCTGTGAGGAAAGGTTGAGGGAACTGGGCTTGTTTAGCTTGGAGAAAAGAAGGCTCTGAGGAGACCTCATTGTGGCCTTCCAGTACTTGAAGGGAGCTTATAAACAGGAGGGGGATGTGCTAAAACGGGATGTTCTAAGGTCTTTGTGAATTTTTATGTGTGTATAGTCGCATGATAGGCAATTGAAGACGGGATCCTTTCTACAGGTCTTAAAGAGGAAGTCAGTCTTTGGCAGTCCAGCAAAGGAAATATTTTATAATAAGCATCTCCCTCACTTTTTTCTTCAGAGACTTATTTGGCATATAATTCATGTTCTCCATAGATCTAAGTGCTGTGATTTAAAATAACACAGACATTTCAATAATGTATAGTATTAATTTTAGTAACGCTGATTCACATGCAGTAATCTGCTTCTTGGATAAGGGTCAATAAGCTGTGGAGTAACTCAGTTATTCAGTGCTTCAGAGTTCTTTTCAAATGGGTAATATAGATAAAGCTCAACTAGAAAACCAACAACAGTATAATAAA
Organism: Lagopus leucura; assembly: GCF_019238085.1. Lineage (NCBI taxonomy): Eukaryota > Metazoa > Chordata > Aves > Galliformes > Phasianidae > Lagopus > Lagopus leucura. The sequence continues at coordinate 1,946,912 of NW_024962262.1, forward strand.
GTTGATAGTATGCTTTATGTTTCTGGGAATTATGTGCATCTAAGTACAGGATTCTGCAAGATTTAATATTTCATCTAAATAGGATATAACCCTTTATGAAATACTGCAGAGCTGATAAGTGGAAAAAAATTGAGGAATTTATGAGTTCTAATCTTAGTATGTCTAGAAAAGATACTTATTTAGTTACAGCACTGTGGATTTCAGCTTGGCATCTTTTCAGATGCAGTTCATTAAATATGTTATTAAATGCTTAGTTGATTTTTACATTTATGTGCAAATACTACAGATACTAAGAAGAGCCAAAACACTGATGCTTTCAACTACTTAGAAATGCTTGTATATGAAAAGTTCACAGCTAGTTAAGAAATTACCTGAAATTAGACATTAAGAAATTACAGCCAAAATTAAGTTTACAGTGTCAGCTATTTATTTCATACTGATGTATGAAATCATGCATAGAAAATCTTGGAGGTGGTAACAAAGCGCGTGTTTTTTGACCATTTTTTGTTAGTTGCAACTTCCTAATTACGTGCTATTTTGCAAAGGGACCTCATAAAGTTATCAAAGGTTGGTAAGTAGTATACAATGTATTGACAGGAAAAAGTGGTATTTTTTTGAGTATGTGTAAAATTTTATATCACATTTAACTACTTTGCATAATAATTTTCTTTGACAAGCTTTCAGGTTTGTGCTTCACAGAGCTGTTATCTCCTGCTCTGCAGCTCTGACAGTGACCTACCGTATTAAAATATGGTATCTTTTCAGCTTTGACAGTTATGTTAGAGTCTGCTTTTGCTTTTGACTGCATCCTTTGGCAACGCATGACATATCTTTCTAGGAACTAACTCGAAGTATTGGCTTCCTTGTGGCTTTCTTTTGAGGATTTATTCACCGATGAATTGGAATATCATGTCAAAATGGAACAAATGAAAAACAGGATATCTTAAATGCTGTAGAATTTATGATTCTCAAAAATCTGTTAACACAGAAGACATGTTGCTAATGAGGGAAAACAGTGCTTGTCCACTGGTTGGTTAGTACAAAATGGAAGCCATCTTCAGAGGGATTTTGAGGTGCCTGTGTTTTCCTGAGAGAGTACAATATGCTTTGACAGTTACAAACAAAATCTGTTATGGAGTGTCCCTGACATCAAATTGAGCTGTGGCAGCTTTTGTGAACAAGCTGAGATTGGCACAGTGCAGTTGTTCAGGCCACATTTTCTTATTTGTTAGTCTGGTATTATACTTTTGAGCTGCAGATGACTATTACAAATTCTGTTACTGTAAGAGACTCTTTCGCTGATTAAAGGAGGAAAGGGGAAGTTAAGGTAGAAAGGAACGTATTAAAACCAGGAAAGTCCCTTATGAAATATTTAATAGGCTGTCTCACTGCAGAAGCATCAAGTGAAGGCTGTTGTCTGTGCTGAGGGAAGCAGATCCATGCTTTCCAGACAAATGCATGCAGAAAAGCTGAAGAGTCAGTTTTTGTGGGATGCTGTGAGTGGAAGAATCTGGCTGTGTGGATGTTGTTTCCAACTAGAGCTTGGTTGTATATGTATCTTCTGGAATTACTTTACAGTTACGTATTACTGTGAATTACTGTGAATATTTCTGTATGTATTACTGTGAATTTTGATACTTCTCACAGTATTCCTACAGCTGAAAATGTTGAGTGCTAGAGATGCACTAAAGAGGAGGTTATTATGTTTATCTTCTGTCTATCTGTAGAAGAACACTGATAGTGTTTGAATTTTGAGTACACGTTATGCTGAATTTTTTAGTTCATGTAGGGCTAATTTCTAACATCGTAATAATATAAAAGTGAAACCTTATCTGTTGTTTGACAAGTCTTCATTAGATTTGCTTTCTTCAGTATTATTTCCTCTGTTATGTCTTTGCAGAGGTTTCAAACAATTCTTTACACAATGACAACATTGACTATTGCAAATATGGGATGATGGCAACTGAAAGTGCTGAAGTTACAAGCACAAGAGGAGGAAAGCTGATAAATATGCTTCTTGTTAACCTGAGAGAATAATAAATTTAGAAAGCTTTAAGAACAAGCAGGAACTGAGTAACTGAATTGGGGGTAGGAGGGAGGAGAAAGAAAAGAACTTAAGATCTGAAATATTGACTAGGATGAGCCTTTAGAATATGTAGAAAGTGAGCTGTATTTGCAAGGTAAAGTAATAAAAGGTTCTTCAGCAGAAGACATGGAAGGAAGCAGGATTCACAACCTCCCTGTTACACAGACAGAATGGAGTCTATTTTAATGGTAATTCCAGCAAGACCAAGGCTGGATGCTTTGCATCTCTTTTCAAAAGGATAGCGATGTTATTGTGAAGTCAGAGACTAGGGGTGATAGAAACAAGAGTGTGGAAAAGATGACTATTGAACACAAATCAGTAAAGAGGAAGGGGGCAGAGGAAGGCAGCATAATGGATGGAACACAGCTTCAGAGGCCTCGCTTCTGGTATTGCAGGCTTGTTGCTATTCATTACTAGATGAAGTGGTCATGGATAACAGTTGAAGTTCTTGGAGAGAACAGTGAGTCTGCTATGTTGCTTGAAGGAAGAGAGAGGTAATCTAAGTACAGCCTTTGCATGGTAAAAAAAAAAAAAAATACTATTTACTGTTAGGCTGGAACATTTACACTGTATAAAAAGATGTTATTCTTTGAGATAATAAGGGGCTGGTGGAGACTCTGGAAGTAATTCTGTTTCACAGCTTCTTGATGTGTGGGTGTACTGAACTTGCAGTAATTCAAGTAGCTGCCACTGGCAAAATCGGACCAGGTCCCTGGTAGCTTGCTTGTGTTAGTCTGCAGGCAGGCAAGTGAAGCATGTCTCTGCAGTGAATAACTCTGTAGGGCTGGATCTGAAAGATCTGAGGAAGCTCTGTTGACATTTAGCTTGTCTGAGGTGAAGGCTTGGAAGAACTACTGTATCATCCTGCCAGTAAGCTGCGGTGTACATGCTCAGATGCTTAATTCTCCTTCCAGTTGGATGTGGAAAACTGAAGTCTAGAGTTTAAATAAAGGATGGATTTGGATCTGGATTTTGTTTGGCAGCCATGATTTTATGTTGATTTAGCAGGCACTAGCAACTTCTTGCATTTCTGGTTGAAATTTTGAGTTGGAGAGACATCATAAAAAGCTGTTTAAGTGATTTCTCATAGAGTATTGGTGTCAGGTTAGGTCCTATGTTAAAACCTTGATGAAGAATATAATCAATTACCTGTATAGCTGTAATCAAATGACCTGCACATAATTTTTCCTTAAAATGACTAAGAGCTAATCTCTTAGAATCACTGACGGCTCTAGAGGCTTCCACCTCGTCGCGTTTGAACTGGTGTACCTGGTGTTACAGCAGAAATCCTGAACGGTTTAGAATTTACATGCACCTTTTCATTCAGAATGATGAGGCTGGCAGCTGTATTAAGCAATGCTTATTCATGAACCTCAAGTTCCAAGGACAGGAATGTTGGCCAAACCTGTATGATTCTGGTGTTGATACTGGACATATCAGACAACTCGTATCTTTTGTTTTCTCATCTATAATGTTCTGTCAGTTAAGGCCCACTTCTTGGCCACATCTTCAAAGGTAGCGTGGGTGCTACTGCTCTGTTAATTTGGGATTTTGTTGTTCACTGTGAAGATTAAGTTGTTAAATGAACTCAGCCTGTTTTGCCAAAAGAGAGCACTTTTTTCCATAATTCAAGGAAAATATTAACAATCGAATCAGAACCAAAACCTTAAGATAAAAAGTTACATTCTAGTTATGCACAGAATACCAAGGGCCTAATTAAAGTATATCCTATAAGAAAGAGCTTATATATTGCTATAAAAAGGCATTTTGTTTTCCCTTTGTCGGAATCGACGAGAGCTTGAAGCAACCAGAAGTTCCCTGATAAGTGGATTATGTTAAGTATTACAAAGACGTTAACAAAAAAAAAAATCACTGAATTTTCTGAAGAATTTTGCTCATGATGATGAAGAAAGACAAGCCTATGTTTCCATGGTAGAAATGTTCAGAGATGTAACGGTCTTCTATCAACATCTGAAGTTTTATGAAGATGGATTTTCTATCCTTCGTAGAGGCATCCTTTGTCAAGAAGTCCTGCAGTCAGTTATTTAAAAATAAAGTTTTTCAGGGTTTTATTCTTGAGGGTTGAATTTAGAACTTTTGTCCCTCCCTACTTAGTTTTCACTACTCATGATTTTTTATCGGTCATGAAGATGCTTGACTGCAGAATGGACAATTTCTTTCCTGATTTTCTTTTTTCCTTTAGTGTAACAGCGGTGTCGTCTTCAGTTTTACTCTCCATAATTTAGCAGCCAAGAAAAATGTAAATTTTATCCATTTTGCAGGCTATATAGTCAGCTAGTGTACCTGATTGGTGGTAGAGTACTTTTGCTAGCTTTAATCTTAAAAAGTGGATGCTACAATGAATGGCACTTGGAAGGCCCAGCTGAAGAGAAGTGGTGCTGAGCTGTCTCTGTGACAAAAAAAAAAGGGGTAAGACTCTGATGCCTCATACAGTAGTGAGAAGTACGACCAGAAGAGATACTAGCAAGAAATTTTCTGTGTTTTAACCAGTACTTTGAAGTCATTGCTTGCACATGCTGGTAACCTTCAGGATTACTTTTTCCTTCAGAGCAGTGTATTTAACTTTCAGATTAGTTACACTGGAAGGATGATTGCTTGTTTTGGCTCTTGACTTCTGCACTGCTTACTGTGTGTTAATTATATTCTTTGTTCTGTTGTTATGGGATCTGAGTTATAACTTTAAAAAATCAACTGAAAACACAGTTATTATGTACAGTGTATTCTGTAATTCTATTGCTTTGACATTGCTAGCAAATTTAATTTTTTAGCAGAATTTGTAGCGTTGCAAGTTAAAATTCCTCAGTAACCTTTTGCTTTGAAAAATGCTGTCTGCAGCAGTTTCCACCTGCATACACATTTTTAGTGATTTTAAAATTGGTATCTGATTCAATGAAATTCAGAACACCAAATTCTTCCCTAATAGACAACAGCACAAGGCAGATAATTGAAGTTACTGAATAGTATTTCAAACAGTATTTCCATATTCTGTATACCAGAGGAAGTACATGTTACTTATTGGATTTCCTTATTTAGCAGAAGTACGGAAGTCTGCATGTGGTAGACAGCATACCTCAGCAGAGCAAGTACATGGAAGACTTGAGTTCTGGTCTCAGTGGTACTCTGATGTTTGGGAGATCATAAAAACAGGGGAAGTACCTTAGATTAGTAATCTGTGTAGTTGTTATCTTGTCCCTCCAGTGTCTAATATAGACAGTTGCTTCATATTCTCTTAGTGTTCTCCTGTGCCAAAAAAAAAAAAGCACAATTGTAGAAATGCATGGACAATTGTGCGTTAGCACAGTTATGGAGATTTAAGCGTCAACTTGAACAGACACTAGATTTGAGTTAGCTTAAATACATTATGTTCTCAAATAGGCTATGTAATAGCTGTGGTATTCATCTTTTAATGCATTTAGTACTTTAGAATGTCTTTTCCAATCTGCTTGAGAGAGGATCAGATTATTGAAGAGCACCGCTCTCATTATGATGACCTTGGAGTTACGACTTCATAGCAAATGCAGATAAGAAAAACCAACCCTAATGTGAGCACAAAAAGTAAGATGCATTGAATACAGGTCTTACATGAATTGAATTTGTAAACTTAGAGCTTAACAGTCTCAGAACTTGTAATAGTTTACTTTCTAGTTGCTTTTTTTTTTTTTTTAGGAAACTCTTCAGTTCTTACATCATCATCTTGTGTTCTGAAAAACGAAGGAGTTGTCAAAGTGGTTTGTTGTGCTAACATGAATGAAAGTATTAATAGAAATAAGATATTGAAGATAGGAATTGTTTTAGTGCATAGTGCTGCCTAGCTTACAATTTCTGCTTGTCATTGTCTGGATATGCAGCATTCTGAGAATATGTAACTGAACAGTTTCATTCCAAGACAATGTTTCTTCAGGGGTCTGTCTGAAAAACAAATTATGTAATTTTTCTGACTGTTTATTCAGGAATTTGATAAGCATAGATTCAAGCATAGTGTTTTGTGAGAGATGCAGATATCACATGAAACCAGAGTTGTGCAGGAAAGATGTTCAGGTAAAAATGTCTCGAAATACAGTGTATTATGCAACCTGAATTTTTCTGAAGCCCCAATTGTTAGCTGTTGTTTTCAATATTTAACTCTTAACTGTGATATCTCTCTGTAAAAATTACTTTGTTCCTAATGTTTAAAATCTGTTTTCAGGCTGCAAGCTGCTATATAAACAAGACTTTGCAAGACGGTTAGGACTGAGATGTGTTACTTGTAATTACTGCTCACAGCTGTGCAAAAAGGGAGCAACTAAGGAACTTGATGGTGTAGTGAGAGATTTCTGCAGTGAAGAGTGCTGTAAAAAATTTCAGGACTGGTACTACAAGGCAAGTAACTCAGAATTTTTGAAAAGAGCTCCGAAGTTTAAAAAATAAAAATAAAAAAATCAAATATGCACATGTGAGGATATCTCAAGGCTTGTGCAGCAAGTATGGCTTACTTCAGCAAAGCATTTGCTACACAAAAAGCAGATGTATTAATTTCATCATATGAGTTTTGTTAGAACTTAGAGCAGAGTTTCTACCATCTGATTTATTGATTCATTTGGCAAGGAAGTCTTGTACAGAAAAAAGCCTACCATGTACTTTATAGTCACAATTTTTCCCCCTCAAACGATACCATATTTTTCTTGTCAAAGTTACTTAAATGTGTATTCAGAATGTTGAAAACACTGTTAGTAGCAGCTGGATGATACCTTGAGTTGAGTGATGATAAACTAGGTTGGCGGTTCTTCGTCTTCCTGTTTTTGCTTCCATTTTTGCCTTTTCCTTTCTCCCACAGTATGAACTGCAGGGCCTTTGATTTTTCATTATTTCACAGTGGAAATGATGGCAAGGGGAAAAGCAAGGCCAAATGGATTTCTAATAAAAGTTTAAGTCAAATGTGATGGCACCTATTTCTATATCTCTGGAAGTGTAATTACCTTGTGAAGCACAATCAGCAAAGAATTCACATTAAGTAGTGTTCTGTTTTATTTTTTGAAAGAAAGTGGGTGAGATTGGACTGGATTTAACTTGTGATTAGAAACGTGGATAAAATATTTGATCTCTGGTGTGAACATCCTGGAAACCTACACTGATAATATCAAGCCAAGAACAATATTTGTGGATGCGATAGCAAAAAGAAACAATACAAAATTCGTCACCTTACCAAGACTCTTGGCACAGCCTGAAAGGCAGTAAAAAGCTAGAAATGTTAGAGGGCCAGATTCTAGTCCTGTAATTCAAGATGATCTACCTACCATAACAGAACCGAGTCTGAAGACATATCTGATACTTTTGGTCTCGATGATCTCTAAAGGTCCCTTCCAACCCCTACAATTCTGTGATTCTGGGTGAATGGCATGTTCCACAAGTGTTACCACCCAACATTGTCAAGTCTTCATTTTGAGTTACATACATAGCATCCTTGTAGAAATTCATGAAAGAAAACAACTGAAGACCAGAATCTTCTCTCTCACGTGCAAAAACAGGGTGAAAACTTTGGCTGCAAAGTTCTTAGATGTACTAAAATGTCATTCCATGCAATAATACTTTATCAGTATGCCTTAAAACTGGAGGTTTGGGGTAAAATTTATCCCTGCGTAAAAAGTGCCTTCTAGTAGAGAATCTAATAAAGCTGTTGTATGCTTTAGAGATCTCTTAGGGATTCAACAACTAATAGTCTGGGGGTTGAGTGTACCCAACTAGTTTCATATGCTGTAAACTTATATGGAAGTTTGTACTGTGATTCAGATTTTTGAAAACACTTCAAATTATTCTTCAGATCTGTGGGATAAAGCAGTAATTTAATTGGCCCATAAAAGTGTGCTTTAGAAATGCTGTTGGTACTTTGGTACAGGAAAATCAGACATGCCCTGGAAAGGTAATTTAAGCACTATTAACTTTTGGTACTCTAGAGTATACTGAAGTGTTACGTGTTTTTGTGCTTGCTAGTGGAACTGTTGATTAATGTTTTTATTTTTATTTTTTCAAATACTTCTTAGTCTTTGCCTAATTCAGTTCTGATTATAAGAGTTTGGAATTTACTACACAAAGAAGACCTGTAATAGGCTTTGGTATGTGTATTTTGCTAGAATTGTCCTTTTTTCCTTTACATTCTTGTGGGTAATTTTCACCTCTTTTATAACAGTCACTCCAGACGTGTTGATGTTCCAGTGCATGGTTAGTGAACATTCTTGCCTAGCCATAAATAAATAATGATTAAAATACAGGAAGACAGATGAGATATGAATCCCTCCTTCAGCTTATACTTCATTTGCTGTTCTGTCTGTTAACTTCTTAAAAGAATAGATATCTGTGTATGAGCTTTGTCTCATTTATGCGATGTCTGGTGTTATTTTGGAGTTGCAATAAATGTGTACGTGAAGAGAAATAAGTAGTAATAGCCTAGTAATATTTTAACATCAGCACTGTGTTCATTAAACAAGTGTTTGTCTCCATCTTCTTTGTCTACTTTTTTTTCATGGACACATTTTTCTCACATAATTATCTGGAAAACATCTTAACATTTGAAAATATTTAATTAGTTATGCGAGAGCTTCCCCAAGCACCAAAGTTCTCATCACAGAAGGCGAGAAAAAGTTATCAGTGGTAGAAGCGCATCAGACTTATCTAGAAGTAATCTTCAAACTTAATATTGAGTGACTGAAATGTTGAAGAAGAGTTCAGCCATCACCGTCCGGTGAATGACAGCTGAAATTTTCAGTTGGTGCCAAATTCTGAGGAAGTTTCTGTAGTATGGCATACAGTGCACTTCTAAGAATAGAATTAAAACTTCTGGTGTCCTGAGTTAGCTCCCATTGTTATGAGAGATTCTCTTTGTCAACTCAAATTGCATGCTGTGGTTAGGATGATAATTTCTGTCATTCTTTCAGATGTCAGTATAAATATTTTAGCCTGTTTGATGATGATATTGGTCATTTGTTGTTTCTCATACTAGAGAACTGAAAGTATCTTGAAAAAGAATATTCTGTATGCAGAGAAGTGCAGAAGTCTGTTTCTTGTAATTTATGTTGTGAAGTTTTGCTGAAAGTACCACAGCTGAAATGCAAATGTAGATCATTTGGGTCTACAGTGGAATAGAGATTGGACTTGAACGTGTTTGGTAATAATTGCACATTCAGTAGAGGTCAGATGTCTATACCTGAGACTAATGTGAAAGTGGGGAGCCGCTGTCTGAGGCACAAGCAAAATTATTATAGCTAGTGAGCTGTAGATACCATAATTGGCAACCATTGTAAGATTTGAAATACTACAGCTGGTATTAATCTGAATGGTAAGGGCAACAAGGCAACCTTGTGGAATTTCTCCTGTCCAAATGAAGCTGTTGTATAGTTAGGCATCTCAATTTCAATGAGGTACACTTTTAGATCACTTGATCTCTTTCTCTTATAGTCAGTCACTCTCTGGAAACTCCTCTTGCTTCTTGCTTAATGTCCATTGAACCAAAGTAGCTCAAAATAGACAGCTTCTTAGCTAATTAGATAATGTCAAATGAGTGTCAGTCCATATCACTCGAGAACCTTGGGAATGGGGCACTGAAGAATAAAAGAGCTCTACATGTAAGAAGTTAGATTTTGAACCGACTTTGGGGCAAACAGTTTTGATTTATACATTTTTAGATTGGTGCTGGTAATTTGAACTTGTTGAAGTCAGATCTGGGGAAAGAATTGGACCAAAAACCAGACATAAGTGGAGAAGGAGTTAAGTGTGGATAGAGCACAGAAAGAAGGACTTGAAAGCAGGCATTTTGGGAGTTTCAATTCACGTATAGTTGTCGGTGTTCTAAATGAAAAGAAATAGAAAGGATGAGGAAGGAAGAAAGCAGAACAGCCTGAATTCAGTTTTCCTTTCAGTAATTTTGTAGTCAAAGAAGTTGTCAGAGTAAGCAAGTAGTATAGGAAACTTCAGTGCACGGAGAAGTTCATAATATTGACTACAGAAATCATTATGTAAATATTTAGAATTAAAGATGAGAACTAAAATATCCTCACTGAGGAATATTGGGCTTGCTAAGGAATGGTGATTTGCCATGTTGAAGCTAAATACCATGGTTGCAGCCAAGGAGAGACAGTAATTGGCTTATTCAAAAACTTGAATGAAAGAGCAAAAAAAGGAGGGGAAGAAAACCATTAGTAGCTACAAGCTACAAGTAGTTCCTGCATTTTACATTATTTAGCACCTTTTTTAATTCATAGGACAGAGAGAACAGAGAAGTGGTGCTTTGTGAGTGAAGCTGTGTGCAGCAGTTCAGGATAAGTGGACTTTTCCATATGTGGGTCAGCAGTCATTCTTAATGATCACTGTTTGATGGGCTTGAAATATTAAATTTAAAAAAAAAAAAAAAAAAAAAAAAAAACAGAAAATTATATGATTTTATTTTTTCCCCACCAGTATTTCAGCTTTTTGGTGGCTTTACAAAGTTGCATTTGCACAAAAGGTGCAAATTCATTTCCCTAATTGATAAACCTAGGATATTCTGGCAACACTTTACACTCTCACTTCCATGAGTGCAGTTTACTTGCTCTTTTGTCCTTCTGAGAACAACTTATGCTGCAGAATTCTGCGGCTCAGCATCAGCAGAAAGTCGAGGTGACAAATGTAACAAAATGAGGGAGGAATGGGGTGTTGCAGGTCTCTGACCTTGTACCAAGTAGGTGCATGAGCACTACTGCTGGTGCCTGCACCACAGAAAGGGAAAAGTGCCACGTCCCCTTCCAGAGGCGCCTTTTATTGCTTTATTTGTTTGAATTGCTGCCAGACAGATTAAAACATACGTATTTCCTTCAAATAAACATGTGTTAAGAAGTATTATATATATATATATATATATAAAATATACTTGAATCTTCTTATACTGTTAGAAACAAGTCTCTCATTTTTCATTTTAAATATTTGAAAATGACAATTGAGACCTGAATTTCCCGCACTGCCAGAAAATGGGGCTGAACTGGTCAAGTACAGAGAAGGAATTCAGATTTAATTAGTTTTTAAATGTGAAGCTCTTGGCCTGTTGGTACTCATTTGGAGTTGAGAGAACTACAGTTAGACCACTTTTTTAGCCATCAGAACCATGTGCCTAACTCCAGTGTTGTCTATGGTTTAACATACTAATGTTTTGTGTTGCATACGATCATAATTTCTCTCTTCCTCTCCTGGCTATACAATTAGATTGAATTATTTTGGATTCCTAAGCATCCATAAAGCATTTATTTTTTTCCACTTAGTTTTAAAGATCACTTTGGGATGGAGATTGAAAGCAAATACGAAGGGGAGGAATAATTGCAAACAAACCTTTCTTGTTGAAGATCTGATGATGGGGCTAGTGCTGTTCAGATAGATTATATCATGACTGATTGAATTCAGTGGAACCAGTTAAATAGGAGAACGTCTTTATTAGTGATACCTCATGAAGTTATCCTCCAGGCTGGTGCAGCATGCATTTCTTCAATATTTAGTTAGGAATGCAGACAAACACAGTTTTGGAAAAGTAGTATTTCCTAACGTCCAGCCTGAATCTCCCCTGGAGCAACTTGAGGCCATTCCCTCTAGTCTTATTTAGTCCTAGTCCTCTAGTCCTATCCTATGTTTAAGTCATAAACAGAACAACAAAAAAATGCCACAAAACTCTGGGGGGGTAAGGGACAGACAGCATGTGTCATGGGTTCAAGCAAGTTGTGAGGGATCTCAGTTTGCAGAATGTTTCAGTGGAATTAATGAAAGCAAGCATGTACAATTTTTACTTTTCTTCTGAACGTATAGAAATGAACGGTTTTTAAGGAGTTAATGTGTAAGTGGAACCAGCATACTCACTCTAGGCATTAAGTCCCAGGGAACAGTTGAAAGTGAAGTGACGAGTGTGTTGGTCTACACAGGTTGGAGGGTCGTGTAAATATTGTGGGCCTACACAAGTGAGAGCTAACTGTGTAGCAGTAACAGTGCTTTAGTACTTCTAAAAACATGAGCTTTCAAAAAGTAAATGTGTTTTCTTTTACAAGTCTTTTTTTAAAATGTCCAAATCTTCTTTTTTTTTTTTTTTTGTTTGCATTAAGGCTGCACGGTGTGACTGTTGTAAGTCACAAGGAACTCTCAGAGAGAAAGTGCAGTGGCGTGGAGAAATGAAACACTTTTGTGATCAGCACTGTTTGCTCCGTTTCTACTGTCAGCAAAATGAACCAAATCTGGCAACCCAGAAAGGACCAGAGAACTTACAATATGGTAAGTGCTGCCTTGTGGCTGCTCAATGGAAACAAAATATGTGTTTTAAACCAAAGATTGAAAAGTTATTTATTTGATGTAACAAACTTGCTTGCATTAGAGACCGCCTTTTTTATGTGATCATAAGGCATAACTTACTGATCTGCTCTGTATTTCTTAACCTTTATTTTGTTGCTCTTTTGAGAGTTGAGATGTTGTCTGCAATTGAACTCTTTTATAATGACTTTTTATAAAAAGCAAACCTCTTTAGGTTATGCATCATTCTGGTCATGGGAATGCCAAGTGTTTTCCACTCTTATTGTGTTCCAGTTTGTTATTAGTTGCTCTGTGGGAACATTTCTCTTCGAAGCATATTTTGGTCACGAATAGTAGATATACACACCTGGAATTAAAAGGAAATAAATGCAATTATAAACAAAACAAAATGAAAGTGTCCAGGCATGGGCGATGTGTTGCTTTTTTGTTTTGTTGGCAATAGGTGCCTTTAGTTTTCTGGTGGGAGCAGAATGTGTGTTTATATGGAATCTAAATAGCATGTCAGCATGCAAGTAAATCAACTTCTCATTTGGTTATCACGGCTTATTTGTATGGCTGTTTTCATATTTGATTATTTTAGAATTTGCTTTCTGAATCAAGTTTTGCTAGCAGCTGACTGTAGCATTGATTAGACTTTTGGCTTTGTGTAAGGATAAATGCTGGAGTAGTGAGAAGTATGCCTGAGTGCGAAGTGTTAAGTTCAGTCCTCACCTGCCATACAGTGCTGAGCAGCACTGTTCAATTAATGGTACTCCAGTGATACATGTTGGTATTTGTTCTGATACTGAAAGAGGGAGAAGAAATCTAAAAAATGTTTTCTTGCATTTTTAGATCAGGGCTGTCAAACTCCCCGAACAAAAATAACAGTAAGTACATCTATATTCTATGTGTATTTAAGCTAATTAGATGCATTTGAAATGGAGGTGCTGATGGCTTCAAGTGATGCTATTGAAAATGCCACAAATTAGTATTTTAAAATGATACTGATAACTGGGCTTTGTTAGTCTTTGTTACATCAATAGCTGAAATTAACTTTTTAAATGTTCATATGTTCTTTTCAACATCTTTTGGAGAAAGGAATCAGCAGCCATGTATTTTGTCTGTCCACATGAACACATTGCTTAGAAGCTGGTTCACAAACCATGTGTGTACTTCCTTTCTTTAGACTGATGAGATGTGCTTATTGAGTGTAGAAAGGGAAGAGAATTTCCTTGGCCAGTTGGAATATAAAGGTTGTGATGCAGCTTTGAAAGGATGAAAACAAAGCTTCAGTTCTTAAACTATAGTTCTAGAGAGCAGAATGGTTAGGTACAGGTGCACAGGGTCGGATTGGTGGCAGGGAGGGGAAGTGTGAGCTCCTTGCAGGAGGAGGGCTAAGTGGAGCAGCAGCCTTCGAGTCCATCAGTTTTTGTCAGCTTGTCATAAACACAGAATTATAGAATGGTTTCAGTTGGAAGGGACCTTTAAGATCATCTGGTTCCAACCCCTGCTATAGGCAGGGACACCTCCCCGTAGATCAGGTTGCTCTCAGCCCCATCCAGCCTGGCCTTGAATGCCTCTTGGGAGGGGAATTCACAACCTCACTGGGCAACCTGTTCCAGTGCATCACCACACCTTACAGTAAAGAATTTCTTCCTAATCTCATTATTAGTAATAACTTTGAACATTAAGCTTAGTGTATTTTGTTAAAACTTGGCTTTGTTTTCTCACGCAGAAGATCTCAATAGCTGCTACTTCTCAGTGGAAAAATTTCTCACCTGAAAACAGGCTGTAAGCTAAATCTTAGACTTAAGTGAAAGTATTTTGGTGGCATTTTATAATTGTTAATGAAAAACACAAAATAAGATCGCTTGGGTAACTGAAGACATATTTAATAGCATGTTAAACCATCATGTTAAAAAAGTATTTCAGATTTAATACCTTCCAATGAAATTAATATCTTAAAAAAAATAATGGACCATCAGATAAAAACTATTTGTGATTCAGTGATTTGTTCACAGTTAAGAAGGTGTGCTGCCTGCCATTCTTGTGACTTCACGTTCTTTCCGTGTGAGAACATGTGAGGCTAGTCTTAATGTGTATGATCAAATAAAAGTGGCAGGCTTGGTACTGGTGGTCAAAAAATGTATTTGGAGCAACATATTTTTGCCTGTTGACTGTAAGAACACCATTTGAGCGTTATGTGCTGTTTCCAAATATGTTGATGCTGTTGTGGAGGCAGCAGGGGGAGCTCACCGTTCGTCCTTTGGGTAGTAAAGAGTGTAGCAGTGTTTTATTTAGAAATACTGGGTTTTTTTGGTAGGTGATTTTGGATTGTGGCCTACCTAAGGAAATCAGACCTTGAGCCAAAAGTTTGTTTTGCTATTTATAGTGAATTATTTTTGCAGCTAAAGTTATTATTAACTTATAAAATAGTTTAAGTTGTACTTTCATGTAGACAAGGAATTAAAAAAAAAAAAAGTGGCAGAGGTTGTGAATTGGAATGCTGGGAATTGAAATGCTAGTCTAGACTAAGCAAAACACAACCATATGACACTGCTGGTAGTGGCAGCTCATTGCTAGAATGCAGAATAGCTTGCAATTAAAGAAAGAAACATAGTGCTGCTGAGTGCTGTGAGCTTTCTCTTTAGTATCTTGTGCATGGAGAGTGTCAACTGATATATTAAATTAAAATACTTTTGTGTTGAAATCAGCGTAGTGCAACAACAACGTGTTCTCTTATTTGCTTATGTGCAGGGGTCAGCACCACCGCCTTCCCCCACCCCTAACAGGGAGATGAAGAACAAGGCTGTTCTGTGCAAGCCTTTGACAATGACGAAAGCCACATTTTGTAAACCTCATATGCAGACAAAATCCTGTCAGACAGGTAAGTCCTGAATTGTGCTCGAACCACCGATTTCATCATTGCAGGCATCTTTCTAACTGTTATTTTATTGAAAGATATTGCAAATAAGTGATTTTTTTTCACCTAACCTGCAGGTGTAAAATACACCTAAGTTTTTGTAGTATTTACCTTTTTCTTTTTTCTTTTAATAGAAGATGATTGGAAAAAAGAGTATGTCCCAGTGCCTATTCCTGTACCCATCTACGTCCCGGTGCCTATGAACATGTATAGCCAAACTGTTCCTGTTCCTACTTCCATTCCTGTTCCTGTAAGTGAGACTTCAGCCCTATGTTTATGCTGGTGACCATTCACATGCATGCAAGGGACTGTTTTGTATTGCTGACTGTTCTCCTTCTCCATCTGAACAACTGCAAGGATACCACTGCACTGCTTATTGAATTAGAATCAGAAATCTGCCAGTGGCACATAATTTCCTGATTGCTCTTTAGGATCTATCCTCTACCTTCTTTGAGTGTAAAAATCTCCTGCTGCTGAACTTGTTTGGGAAAATTCTGGGTGATGTTTTTGTTTTCTGTATAAGCATTAAACAAGAAGGTTCGTTCTTGTTTGTAATGGATAAACTGTTGGGGGTTGGCAGAGCAGGATAAAGGAAGAAAAATAGGAAAAGAATCTTGCGCTGAGAAAATAACTCTTAAGTTGATTTTTTTTATCATTTACATACCAAATCTTATCCAAACAGTAGAAAGAAACCCTAAATTCCTAAAGTTCCATATTACATAAACAAGTCTAGAACAGGATGTTGATTTGTCCAGATTGTTAGTCTGGTGTTGCAGTCACATCGAGGTGGAGAGCTCCAAAATCCTTTTTGCTTTTACTGTGCGCACTTTATTTTGTTGTATTTCTTATATGTCTTTTACTGCTCTCTCTTCCAGTTTGAATCATTTAACCTGTCATCAGTTCTTTGAGTTCACAGTGAAGTGATTTGTTGTTAGTTTGTTTTAACCCTCTTCTAAAACAGGAGTGTAGAGTTACTGTTCTTATATTGATTGCAGTTGACTCTTTGTTGCAGCTATTATTTCTTTTCTAATTCTCTCTCCTCTGTGTCTACACAGGTGCCAGTTCCCATTTTCTTGCCCACTACTCTGGACAGCACTGAGAAAATCTTTGCAGCAATAGAAGACCTGAGGGGGAAAGTTCCCTCAAATCCTCTGGAGACAGAGCTACTGACCTTGTCAGGGATGGTGCCTGAACATGAGGGAAAAGCAGAAGTTTCTGATGTGGCCAGTGAGTTAGTTACCATGTCTTTGGCTCTTTGGAGTGCTGGGATGTGTGTGAATAGGAAGAAGTACTTTCTGATGTTAGGGAAGATTCTTTCTGTACAACAATGCTATTACTGAACTCTTATATTAAGTTGAAATCCTAATTGTTTATGTGGTTTTAGAGCATTTTAGCAAAGTTAAAATACAGAAAGTCTGCTGTGTGACTCAGATGTGCTGTACCCATAGCTTTTTTTTTTAAAACAGCAACGTACTTCTTGCTTGTCACACATTTTCTCCTCAGTGTAACTCAAAACAAGCCATAGCCAGACCACTCTTCCTTCCAGAAGCACAGTCAAAAGGTTAGGGGAAGTGTTTTCCATACTGAGTCTTAGAAGTGTGAACACAGCTTTCTCTGAACACAACAGGGACCTAGTCTCTTTGTGGTAATACTTTATCAGGCACATTTTGGTTTGCACATGGGCTGCTAAAACTTAGAGGAATATGTATTTCACAAGTGGAACTGTGGTCAACAAAACCAGATTACCTAGTGCTGCTCTGGCTCTTTATTAATCCTCGTCTTCGTTTGTCATTCCCTTTAAGATAGTAATACATCAGCTGATACATCATTGAGGTTGTGATGTTGGAATGGTTTTCTAATTTTAGAAGCTCACCTAAAAAGAGAGAACTGTCTCTGGGACAATTTTACAGTCAATGTTAAAAAAAAAAAACAACAAACCCTGCATATCCTATAATACTGCTTTTGCAGTGCACACATCTCTTTGTCCCTCTTTCCCAACTCTGCTTGTCAGCATTGTCAAAGTAGTTGTATGCCTGCTTTTTTCAGAGAATTGAGGAAATCTGTCCTTGCCAGAAGTTGTAAAGAGGTCACGCTTTTGTTTTCCATCAGCCTGCCTTCCGTGTTTGCTTTTGTAGGATCTGTTTCACAGACTTAAAAGTCCATTCTGTTGCTGGCAAAATCATGTGGAAAAATAGCTATGTTTTTCAAGCTAATTTGTATTCTGTGATTGGTTGATGTGTTTCAGATTATTTGGTATTTGATTTTCTGTACGCTGAAATTCATCTTAGTGAAGGAGAGATGAGCTAGTATCTTTTTTGTTTAAGGAAATCAGGTTGAAGAAGTAAATCTGATATCCTGAAAACAAAAACAAGGATGGTGATGAGCAGAAAAAGCAGTTTTAGAACCACTAAGATCAAATTCTCTGTATCTGCATTATTTGAAGTACAAGAATTTTTCCTTTTAAATTTAATTTAATTTTATTTACAGGTGTGATAGCTGAGCCCAATCTACTAAATTCAGAAACGGAGGCACAGACAAGCTTGCCAGATGTTCCATATGAACCTGACCTCGATATTGAAATAGACTTTCCAAGAGGTATTTTTTCTATCATTTTAATAAACATTGTGAAATATTATGAAATAGACATTATGTGACGTATTTGAAAAAGATAATATTTGAAAATATGAAAATCCCTACTTTGAAACCCTTCTTGGCTGTTTCTACTGCTCTTGACATAATGCAGGCAAATAGTCTTCATTACCTTTCATTGTATCCTAACCAATCTGAGGTCCAAAAAAATTCTCAGGTATGGTTAGAACCTCCCTTGACATAGCTTCTCTTAGGTGGATAACTCATACCTTCCCTGGCTAGCTTCTGTATCTGCTGTTGAAAGTCTCCTTGTGCTGTAGATAACCACACTACTTGCTCAGACCGAGTTGCTCAGTTTGCTGCATAACTAATTTGAATGTTGTCTCTTGGGGTTAGGAGAAAGGATTGACATTGCTCTGAGGAAGTTTACTAGCAAGATATGTATTCTTTAATCCTCTTCGTAATCAGGGCTTGGCACATGAGAAGTGGGGAAAAAAAAGGAAGAAGTTGAAGTGGAATAGTAAACAACATTAATTTATAATAGATTGTGGCCTTCCAGTACTTAAAGGAAGCTTACAAGCAGGGAGAAAATCAACATTTTTTTAGATAGGCATAGGACAAGAGGGAATGATTTTAAACTAAAGGAGGGCAGGTTTAGATTAGATGTCAGGGGGAAATTTTTCACTGAGAGAGTGGTAAGGTGCTGAGAAGTTGTGGATGTCCCATCCCTGGAGGTATTCAAGACCAGGTTGGATGGGGCCCTGGGCAACCTGACCTGATGGTAGTGATTGGCAACCCTTCCTGTGGCAAGGAGCTACTAAATGATCTTTGAGGTCTCTCCCAGCCCAAGCTGTTCTGTGATTGTATGATAATTCTGTTGAAGTGCTTCTGATATTAGATAGCAAAAGAAAGACCGGTGTGTAGTCTGGGATTAAGTTCTTAAATCTTTGCATTTGTGTTCTATTTTATCTGGACCAGTTTTCCTCCTTCTGGTGATTAAACTTGGTAGTACTTTCAACGATGTGTTGAGTAGCAAGTGGTGAAATTGGAATAACCTTCAGAAGAGTGTTGTTTTTAGTGAAGTCATTGTTTGATAGTTACGTGAGAGGTAAAGCATCTTCAGTAAAGTAATTAAATTTAGAACTCACAGAATTAAATCTCTTCTGCTTTGTTGTCTGAAGTAATAGTCCTTCATCCTAAACCTGAAATATTAAATGGCAGTATATCAAAATAGTATTTATGTGTTTATCTACATTACTGTAACGTCTATCACAGGCTAGGCCTCTGCCTTTGTAAATATGGACTAAGAATAGTTCGTCTGAAAGAGTTGATGCTCCAACGTGTTTAAACAGGAACAGTTGCTGTGTAGAATACAAAGAATGAATAAAAGTGATGGCGTTCCATGAACAAAGTACTTGTATTGAGCTACTTTGTATTTTTTTCATTCATGGCTTTACATTTTCACCATAACTTAAACATCTTCATATCAAAGCCTGCGCAGGCAGGAATAATTGCATAAGGATCTGGGAGAAGAGATGCTGACTTAGTGATGTGAGATGATTTTTTAAGATGTTCAGCACTGCATTCTTTGCAACATATGTAGAAAAAGCACTCTGATAGTTTTGCCTTACCTTCAAGATACAAATACATTTATTCCCTCTTGTCAGAATCCAGTTGTCATCAACATTTCATGTGTGTGCTTTTGTGTAGAACTTCTGCATTAATGCACTCTGATATAATGTTTTTTCAAACCAGTATTATTCAAAAGGAGATTAAAAATAAGTTGTTTTTTTTAATGTATTTTCAGCAACTGAAGAGCTTGATACAGAAAATGAGTTTTTATTGCCTCCTGTTTTTGGAGAAGAATATGAGGAACAGCCAAGGCCTCGTTCAAAAAAGAAGGTAATGATATCAAGCTATTAATATGTCACAGATTTTAAGTGGGCAAACATATGTCAGGTTTTTTTGGTTCTCTTATTGCTCTAAAATGTTTAGTTGCTTACCAGTACCTGGTTTCCAGTCTTCCTTGTTGTAAATTGATATACTTAAAATAATTAAGTCCTGTGTCTGCTGAAGTTAACTGTTGGCTTTAATAGGAGTGCAGTTTCTAAATTCTGATCCTGTTTTTGCTATAGAGGACACACAGTGGTAGAACTATTGCCATGTGTTTTACCCACTGTAATTTATTTACTTCCTGTGCTCTCAGTTCTGGTTGTCTACTTTCTACACGGAACAAAACTCTGTTTCATTTCAGAGGGAAATAGCAGAATGTTGGTGTCACTGTAGCTTATAATGGAGCTATAGAACCTGCTGTATAAAATGTTTTTAAAAGTCCCTTTTCATTTGATTGTAATTTCTCCAGAGTTTCAGTCAAAAATCTTGGTTTTAGACATTGCAAACAAATAAGCCATATTCTTTCATTTAGAATGAAAACTAACAGGAAATACAGAGTTCTTGGTGTACGACACAAAGCTGATACTAAAACGTAATAAGAATGAATGTGCCTTAAAGTTGCATTAAGCACTTTGTTTTAATGGCAGGGAGTGAAGAGGAGAGCAGTGTCAGAGTACCAATCACATGATGATAGCTCTGAAAACTCAGAGTGTAGTTTTCCATTCAAATACACGTATGGTGTGAATGCTTGGAAGCACTGGGTAAAGTCTCGGCATTTAGACGAAGAGCTTCCAGAATTAGAGGAACTGAAATCAAGTAAGTATTTCCAAAAATCTGGCATCCATTTTTTTTATTTGGTAGTGAGAATTGTTGATCTTGTCTGATTTTGAGCTGGAATTTCTAGTAGAAATTAGAAATTAGTTCCCACAATAACAAGGATTATTTCACCACAGAGTTGCCATGCTCTTTTTTTCCCTAAAAGAATTTTCTGTACTCAACACACTGGGACTTTTATGTCTAGTGCAAGCCAGGACAAAGCTTTTCTAGCTCTTCTGACTCCTCATGACTATTTTAATATATTTTTTTGTTTGCATCCTGATTTTCCTTGTATTCTAACCCTTCTCGGAGTTTGCACTTTTTCTGGGCTTCTAAATTGCGAGGGAGAGGCACCCTACTTTTAGTAGGATGAAGAGTTCTTTATCAGAGTCTGGCATTAAGTGGCTTTGGAGATCTGGCATAGTGCTGCTTCCACTCCTGTGGGGTTTGCTACTCTTTCTGCAGAGCTCCTCTGTATGTGGAGTTATTTATGTTGAGGGGAAAAAGAGGGGCTGCTGCTACTCTTGCTCTCCTTCAGCTCCCACGTGTGTCTTAGCGCCGTTGTGTTATGCTGTTGGATCTTTGGAAGCTGTGTTTCTCCTGAAGGTCTCCCTCTGCCACTCTGTTCACTTCAGTATCTTGGGCTACTGCCTGTCTCTGTGTCATCCTCAGCTGTGCATGAATCCAAGTTCTGCAGTGGGTTCTGTGCTTGGTTAATTGGACTTTATTCTGGTAGGCTTGTTTATTTTAGTGCAGACCTAACATTTGAACTACTTATTACATACATTTCAACTCATTCATTGGTTAGTGTAGAGGACGTCAAACCAGTTTCCCCCACTCCAGTCCAAAAATACCCCATCCCACCCCCACTGTGTAATAATACTGTTGTATAATGTAGCATTTTTTCTTTATTTTACAGCAAAGTCTGTGAAATTAAAGGAAGATCTATTATCACATACTTCAGCTGAGTTAAACTATGGGTTGGCCCATTTTGTCAATGAAATTCGAAGGCCTAATGGAGAGAACTATGCACCTGACAGCATCTATTATCTGTGTCTTGGGATTCAGGAGGTTAGTAGAGGCTGTAGAGATGGGAAGTGGAGCTGCTGATTTGGCTCTAATCTATTTCAGTGGGAGAATGGAGATAATGCGAATTTATTTGAGAGGAGGCTAGGAGATATTGTTAATATAATTGCTATGGTCTGGAACTCAGGCTGCTGTATAAATCACACTGTAGAAATCTGTATAGTAGATGAGTTTACAGGCCCATTTTGAAAACTGAAATATAAGCTGGTGTAAATAAGCTGTTACAATTTTAAGCTTCTCATTGGGTTAAAGCAAGGCATTTGTAGTCTGTAATGATGTTTTCCATGCTGTGCTTCATTTTGATTGCTGACATAAGAGAAGAATGAAATGAGGAATGAGATATAAAGGTTTTACTAACTCTGTTACTTAGCAGATAGTGGAAACAAGCTATTTAAAGCGTTGTTTTGAAAGTCTTACTTTACTGAAAACAGGAGACAGACAGTTTTCTTTTCCAGAATGTAGGAAACTGCGCTGTATTTGTTGCCTTCCATTCCCCAGCTCCATCAAATTGCAATTCTTTCGTATTTCAAAGCAAAAGGGAGTCAGTTTAGATGCATGTGAAGGCAGTAGCATTAGATATTTTAAAAAGCTTTTCTTTAGTTTATCTTTTAAGCAGAGGATGTTTTAATTTTTGGTACATAAGGAAAGTCATAGATAAAATAAACCATATTCAGAACTGAGAAATGGAAAATTTTGTTTAATTTAAAAGACAAAAAAATGCATGGGATGTGGAAAGCCAGATGTTCACAAACTACTCTGCTCTGCTTTTAATGAAAATCTTTTTGAAAAGAAATAGTACTTCCAATAACTTTTCTGTATTAAGAATATACAAAATTAAGGAGTTAGCTGTTATTTTTCCCACATGGTTGAAATATGAGAAGTGAGCATCCATTGGCATTTTAGTCAGTGTTGCTACAAAGCATGTTTCAATCCAGCTAGCTTTCTGCCACTGCACTCGCATGATCTACTGTCTCTGTACCTTTCTGTGGAACTGAAAACAGTCTTAGTGAGCTGATAAACAGAGAGCTCTGTGTTTAGAAAATGGAACTTAACTAATAGCATTTTTTTCCTTTCACCTTTGTCTTCATGCCTTTGACACTGTGTATTTTGTCTATCATGAAAACTAATGGTACATAAAATTTGATTTTTCACTTCATCAGAACCAGTGTGTGTGGTACAATGCAAATATAAGGACCTTTAACACACCCATACAACTGAAACATTAAAGGAACAACTTGTACTCATGTTATTTTAAATATTGCTTGTATTTAGTGTCTGGTATTTAATTCAGGTGGTGTTATTGGCCTCATTTCATTGCCTGTTGATGGCCCACTCGTGGCCCTGGCATTCAGGCTGGTAGGAAGATTTTCCCTGTTCTGATGAGTTTGTATTTCACAGAGGCAAGAGGAGCAGAAACATGTAAGCATGTGATCTGTCAAGGACTGCAGCCAACTTGCATGTGCTAAGGGCAAATTGTATGTCTTTCAAAAGAGATTGAAACAAGCTAGTGGTACACTAAATGTGGTGTAGTTTTTGCAACAAACCTTCATTGCCTTCCACTGTTTTCCTACCCCTTCTTACCATCTGACAGCCCCCATGTAGATACTCCTGAAAATGGGATAAATTGCCAGTTGCTGTATGAAGGGTTTTGGCTCTGTTTGACTCAAAAGGGGCTCAGAGATCAAATGATGCCAAGACCAGTGATATTTTACTTATGAGTAAGTCAAAGAAATAGAAGGAAATCAAAGGAATCAAAGGAATGGAATGTGGAAGATGTGGACTTGAAAAAGAGCTCTCTCCTGCATCAGACTGCACTCATTCTCAATGGTGAAGCCCTGGCTCAAGCTGGGGTGTTTCCTCCTGCGTGTGCCATGGTTTAGAGCCCAGAGGAAGAGCTCAGGAGTCCTTCAAGTTCAAAGATGTCTTTATGATTTTGTACAAGAATTGCTTTACTTAAATGAAACGCGAAAAAAACTTTTTACAGCAAAACAGTCCCCGAATGAAGCCAGTAGCCATGTTCAGTTCAGGGTCATTTGAAGCTGAAATTATTCTACTTGCAGTCGGAGTTCGTTCAGTAATGGTTTTGGTAAACCAAAAGAACTATTCCTGAAAAACATCATGCTTAAAATAAAGGTTGTTGCATTATGAGAGGAGCATTGAGTGGAAAGGGTTCCTCTAGAGCAAGGCATTACCCTGCCTGGCAGCCCTGCTGCATCGTGGCCTTCCTTCTTTGTTCCAGCACAGGCTGATTTTTTGCACATGGCACTGAGGGAGAGGGTCTGTCAAGTCTGCAGCAGTGGAAGAAAATTGATCTGGGTGCACTGGGAGAGGGGGAGTTGAAGGCTCTTCAGCTGCTCACCTTTTCCTTCTTCCCTCAATCTATATCTCAGTATGCTCAGCAAAATACTGATGAAACAACAGTGCATAATTTAATAATGAGAGTAATTACGAGGGTGATTTGGGAAAATTCAGGCCAGTAGGGCTTGTCGGATGTTTGAATGTGCTGGGAGATGTGCTGCCTGCTCCTCATCCCAATGAAGATGTGCTGGAAGCTTCTTGGAAATGTATTAATTAATTTTCCTTTTTTTAAAACTGAAGTGCAGAGATAGGAAAATCAAGATGTGCTGAACCGTTCAGTAAAAATGAGTGCTGTGTGATGTTATTTCCAGTACGTGCACAGAAATAGATGCCATTTCCACAACTGAGCACGTTTTCTTGTGTCTGTCATTTTTATTGTGCTCACTAACAGGCTTGTTCACTCAGAGATAACACTGAAGTGGAAATGTTAAGAAGCCAATCCTCCATTTCTTAGAAGTGTCTCCAGAGAGGATAACATCAAATACTATTGTAGCCCTCCACCATTAATTCCTGGTTCGGGAAAGTTTGTTGTTGTTGTGTAAGGTCAGGAAGGTGAGGGTAAACAGACTGCACAGTAGGCAGATGCCTCACATCAACCTGTTGTTTTTCTTGCACTGCTGGATATCGTTACCACAAATACAAGGGATTGGGTTTTTTGTTCAGACTTGTTGGAGATGCTTTTGTCGTTGACCAGACTTCATGTATAAATGGCAGTTTCTTGCTATATGTTTCTTTTCTTTGGTGACATAGCTGTAGGAAAAGATAAATTAATATATACATGTATGTTTAAATGACTCCTCATTCACTGATACAGTGTTGGGTACAAGAATATTTTAGAGAGAATTGTTAGATTGTAATTAATCTGTGATTCACATCTAGTTAGAAATTTACAGCATTGGAGTGAAAACCTTTTCCAGTATGTGGCAGGATTTCACTGTATTTTCAAATATTGCTTTTATAGTAGGATTGTGCTGAAAAACAACACTGTAGCACAGAATTTGTTCTAATGTGATGTTTAAATATTGTCACTTTTTTTCTGTAGTATTTATATGGAAGTAATCGAAAAGACAACATATTCATTGATCCAATCTACCAGACATTTGAACAAGAATTAAATAAAATCCTTAGAAGTTGGCAACCAAGCATTCTTCCAGATGGTAATTTTCTTTTTGGTCATGTATGTTTTTCAACTCCTAATAGCTTAATTTTCTTAAGCATGTAGCTATATAGAAATATTGTATATGTTGTGGTAGTAATTGATTAAACATCATAAAGATTTCATGTAAGAGTTCAATTAAGACTGCACCTATAAATATATAAATATATAAATATTTTCCTTGGTAATCCACTTAGCAAGAGTTGCTTTTGCCACCACCTGTTTATTTGAAACTGACTTCTGATCTTCAAAAGTAGAGAAAATCAGTAGAAATGGCTGGTTTTTGACTTGTTTTTGCCTGAGCTGAGTTTATTTTTGCACATCTGAGTCTCCAATGGGAATGAGCCAGGCCAATGCTGGACTGGTGAGCTACATATTAAGTCTTACTTGGACTGGGAGAAGTGTCTGCTTGGAATGTTTTGCTCAGGAGTGTTGTCAATAGAGAAAACAGAAGCGCGGTATACTAGAAAATTTTTCCCAGCAGATCCATTTTGGCACTAAACAATAGAATCCATTCTTCCATTTCTGTCATAAACTTCTTGTCAGTGAGGGCTCTTCCTTACCAGCCCTTCTTCTCTCTACTTGACATTGTCTTTTATCTGTATAGCTTAGGAGGGCTCTGTGTATGGGCATCCACATGGCCTGGAAGTTCTTTCCCAATGAGATAGCCATGAGCAGTAACAAAGAAGGTGTACCTATGCAGAGGCCTTGCCTGAACAGAATAAAGAGAACTCAAAAATATGCTTTTTGTGAAGGGACTAAGAGATTGGCCCTTGAACATTTGCTTTTATGTAATAATGTGAGGGAATTGCATGTAAGAAGTATGTTATGTATGAAATTGCAAATCTCCCATTGTCTGTTTTTTCCTGAAACTGTGGGTTCCAGTGTCTTTACCAGGTGGTTTTGAGGGTTTATAGGCATATAATTATGCTTGTGAGAGGCTTCTGTCAAGAACATTTTACTACATTTTACAGCAAACAGAAACTCTATTATTATTACATCTGGGCAGATTATAGGCTAATCCGTTATGCTTTCTCTACTTTCTTTTTCTGAAGGATCAATATTCTCTCGAGTGGAAGAGGATTATCTATGGAGGATTAAACAGCTAGGATCACATTCGCCGGTTGCTCTTCTAAATACTCTGTTCTACTTTAACACCAAGTATTTTGGTCTGAAAACAGTGGAACAGCACTTAAGACTTTCTTTTGGCACTGTTTTCAGACAGTGGAAAAAAAATCCTTTAACAATGGAAAGCAAAGCTTGTCTTCGATATCAGGTGTCTTCCCTGTGCAGAGCTGATAGTGAAGGTACTATGACAGTTCCAAAATAAGTATTGCAGGAACATCCGCGTTTCACTCATCTGAGGGACATCTGGGCAGCTTGCCAGGAGCCAGAGGTCTGCTGTTGCGTGAAGTTCAGTTCTTGGCTCTTGGGTCTTTAATGGGAGCGTACTGTTGGGAACGCAGTGTCTCTGCATTAAATGATCCCTTTCTGGGGATGACCTTTTTCAGGGCTGACCTCTGGTCTTATGCTATGCGCTGAGACTCTGATGTGGCTATGGGTTACATTTCCAGTGCATAGATAAATGTAGATGTGATGACTTGACTGTGTTGCAGTACTTAGGTTGAATTTTAGTCAGTCTGCTCTGGGATATTTACTGAAAAATGTGAAATAACTTTGTTATGGCTTAGATGTTGTTGGTTTTCTTCTTAAAGATAAAATTACTACTGGGAAAAGGAAACATGAAGATGATGAACCTGTATTTGAACAAATTGAAAACACATCTGATCCAACTAGATGCCCTGTGAAACTGTTCGAGTGCTATCTGTCTAAAAGGTATGTATGACATAGGGTAAAAAGGAAGAGTTCTATGGAAGTTCTATGGAAGACAAAAAGGAAGTGTTTTGATGACACATTAAATATTCTCAAGCAAAGGGAACGTATTGAATTCTTCTGAAAAATATCTCTTAAATGAAAGCACTGAAATCTCCAGTCTTGTAACTGGACAACACCAGGACCTGTTTGAAGTACATGTGCCAACCAGTAGACAGTTGCAGCTGAAATGCACAAGTCCTCTCATTCACAGCTGAAAGCAATACATCACTGGTTGTTCCTATAAAATTACTGGCTTGTCCAAAATGTAGGAAGGAGTTGAATATAGTTTAACTATTAGAATATAATAAAACATCATATTCTGGCTTCTAATCTGGCAATCTGACATATGTAAGAGCAGAAGAAACCAAAATTTACCCAAGTGGGTGAAAAGCAGCACCTGTATATTTATCCAATCTGGGAAGATGACCTTGATAGCTTTACCAAAGTAACATGACTTACAGTTGATTTCTGAAGTCCACAGTATTCATGGAAGAGACAGCATGAGAGTACTCATATGCAGGATTGAAAAAATGTTTTCTTTCCCAAATGGGCAAAATGAAAGTATTTGTCAGTGGGTTAGAAGATACGCCTGAGTTGGATTGAGCAAGTATATGAACTGCAAGATATAACAGGTTGAGAATTAAGGGATTTTAAGACTTAGAGTCCAACTCTTCAAGTAAATAGGAGGAGGAGGAGCAGCTTTAGCTTCTTGTTGCACTTCCATGCAGTTCAGAACTACCATCCTTGGTTATGAGGAAAGCCCAATCTCTGTCTTCAGAAACAGAAAATATTTTCTGTTTTAACAAGTCCTAGAGTTGCAAAGTTTTGCAAAACCAAAAGAGTCTTCAGCCTCATATACTCTTGCTCAGTCCTACTGTATAGTCAATGAATACAAAGATGCTATAATTATGAAATAAACAAGAGAGTTTGGCAAAGCAGATTATAGTAACAAAAAGAGGACAGAAAGCTTACCCACATCCTGGGCTCGCTGCAAAACTCCAGAGGAAGGATCTCTAGGAGAGATCCTTTTGCACTGGCAGCTCTTCAATAGGTCTAGGAGAGGTGGAGTCAGGCTTCACCCTGAATTGCCTTCACCTGTGCTCCTCTGGCTGACTCAGTGCTCTCCTCAGGTGATCAATCAGAGGTTCAGGCCGTGATTCAGCAGTTCCCATACACCTAAGCATCTGCTTTGGGCTGTCCTGAGGTGCAGGACTGGCTGGCTGCACAGCTCTATGAATGACATAGCACTTCTCCATAGTAGTCTTCATTTTGTAGCAGGTGAAGGTAAAAGTAGAGTTTTGTTAACGTGTGAATATGAGAAATATTAATGTATTAATTTATCCTGTCAAACTGTTATCCTAATTCCCCTTATTTTTCTCTGTTGTAGCCCACAGAATCTGAATCAGAGGACGGACATGTTCTATTTGCAGCCAGAATGCTCTGTCTCGTCAGATAGTTCTGTCTGGTACACTTCCACCTCACTGGACCGCAACACTTTGGAAAATATGCTTGTACGGGTTCTTTTAGTAAAAGATATTTATGAAAAAGACAATTATGAACTGGATGAAGACATAGATTAAAACAAACTTCCAAAAACAGTCAAGAAAAAAACAGCATTAGATATAGTCATGCTGCTAGACTTTTATTATGGAGAACATTTCAAGTTTACCCTTTGTTTTATGAGTTTTGTAGCATTGTGTACCCTCACCTGGGTATTAACATGTAAATAGTCTGTGAGTGAAAGTTTCCATTATTCTGCGTAGTGATGCTAGGATACCTAACAAACACATTTCAGATTCTTTTTTTTATTATTATTATTTATTTGACTAGGTATGTTTGTAACTTTTTACATTGCAAAATATGAATGAGAATGTGCCATGTGTAATTTTTTTTCTCGTAGTAAGAGACATCCATGTTGCACAACTCTGCTGTTGCAAGCTCCCTTGAAAGGACACTCTCTTTTAATGGGTTCTTAAGCCGAATGGTTGTGTATGGGTAGCACTACTAAAGTTTAGAACTTGCTGTGTCTTTGAGAATTTTTAAATAAATTGTAAACTAATAGGTTTTTTACTTTTTAGTTACTGAAGCCTTATAAGGTTATGTAGAGAGATTCCATCTTATGTACCAAAAATAGACAAAAGAGAATGCTGTCAATATTGGTGTACTGTAATGTGAATCTATTCTGGTGAAAACTTTTTTTTTTGTTGCCCTTATTAAAACCTTAGTGTCCTTTCCTTATTTGTGACTCTCTCTCAATTGCCCCTACAAATAATATATATATACATATATAAATAAATGAACATAAGCTTAAAGCATGTGATCATCATGACATGTATTTTGTTTAAAAAAGGGAGACAAAAGAAAAAAAAAAATCCAAAGGAAAAAGTGGGGAAAAAGAAAAAGAGAAAAATGTCTGATGACAATGCTATATAATTCTTTTCTGTCTTTACTTTTCTGACCATAAATGCTGGTACCTCATATCACTGTAAATCTGTCCTTTGTAGCCTTAGCAAAATGAATTTTGATGCTGTATTACATAAAGTAATATGGTATACTACATTTGAACTTGTTTGTTCTTGCATTGCTGTACTTAAATACAGTCAGTACTTGACAGTGGCTGGGAAAATTCTCTTAACTATTGCCTCCATACAAAAGCCATATTACACGCAATGTTGCAGAACGCTGATAAATTTTTGAAGAAAATGCCTTTCATATGTTCTGTATCCTTTCATTGTGCTTATTCTGCATAAGGAGTCTGATTTCCAGATCTGCTCGAGTTTTGTTCCTTGCTTTTGTTGAACTGATGCAAGCAATGTGGTGGCTCATGCAATGATTTTGCTATTGTTCTGAAAAAAATGTGGTAAAATATTCTCCTACAAAAAGTAGTCATTAGTTTTGCTTTCTTAACTGACTTCAAGTGTGTTCAGAAGAATCATTTATGAAAGAGGGAAGTTTTCTGTCTGTGTATGTATGTGCATATATATATGTATATATGTGCATATATGTGTGTGTGTATGCACATACCACCCTAGGACTCATTTCTTGCAAGGGCTGCATGACTTTTTTGTTTTCCTTAGCTTAAGAAGAATGCACTTGGATACTCATCTTTCTATACAGAGAAATAAAGCTTCGGTTGCTTCGTTTTGTAAAGCAAGTTCATTTAAATTTCTATTATTCTTGTATGTCCATGAACGTGTATCGGCTTTAGATACATCAGTATTTCAAAAGTGGAGGTGTATATCTTTTATTTTTCATTTCTTTCTGGTGGCTTTGTCCTTCCTGTGAAATCAAGAAGGAGCACAGGGAAACACTCAGTAGATCACTTCTAACTTCAGTACTATTACCTTTGTGAGTGCAATAAGAACTTAAGGATGTTTTTTCGGTGCGTTTGTTTGTTTTTGAAGCAGCAGCCATAGAATGTGCCCACATAACACAGCATAAGTTAAATAAGGAATCACTATCACCATTTTGTTCTGCCTGCTCCGGTTGAACACCTGACTTGATCGTAAGTTTTAAGTACAGGAACCATTTACCTGCTTAAAATGCATTGTGCTTAATGTGAAATATTTCTTTGAATCTTTCATTCAAATGCTATGAAAAGAGAGGATCACTTGTATTCTCCATAGTTCAGATTTAAAGTACTTCAGCATGAGATTCAATCATAGGATCATAGAATCACTAAGGTTGGAAAAGACCGAACTGTCCGCCTGTTTCCACTATCCCCCACTAATCCACATCCCTTGGTACAACATCTGAATGTCTCTTGAACACCTTCGGGGCGGTGACTCCACACCTCCCTGGGCAGCCTGTTCCAGCACCTGACCGCTCTTTCTGAGAAGTGTTTCCTAACGTCCCACCTCAATCTCCCCTGGCACAACTTGAGTCCATTCCCTCTGCTCCTACCGCTAGTTATGTGGGAGAAGAGGCCGACCCCCGCCTCCCCACAGCTGCCTTTCAGGTGATTGTAGGGAGCAGTAAGGTCTCCCCTGAGCCTCCTCTACTGAACACAGTACTCGAGGTGCAGCCTCAGCAGAGCTGAGTACAGAGGGACGATCCCCTCCCTGCTCCTGCTGTCTGCACTGTTTCTGATGCAAGCCAGGATGCTGTTGGCCTTCTTGGCCACCCGGACACCTGCTGGCTGATGCTCAGCTGAGCATTGGCCATTACCCATTTCTTCTTATGCAGTCTTCCAACCACTCTGCCCTAAGCCTGTAGCGTTGCCTGCAGTTGTTGTGGCCAAAGTGCAGGACCTGAAACTTGATCTTGTTGAACTTCATTCCATTGGCCTCAGTCCAGCTATCCAGCCTGTCCAGATCCCTCTGTAGGGCTTTCCTACCCCTAGGCAGATGGACACTTCCAGCCAACTTGATGTCATCTGCAAACTTACTGGCAGTGCGCTCAATGCCTTCGTTCAGGTCATCAATAGAAGTATTGAACAGGACAGGCCCCAGTACCAACCCCTGGGGAACATCTCTCCCTATTTAGGACAGTGTTTAAGCACAAACATACTTTTATAAAATGACATTTTTAATGTGAAACAAAGTACCCTGAATCAGAACTAGAGTTTAATGTGAGCATGTTGACTGTTTAGTTTTAAACAGAAACTAAATTGTTGTTCTCAACATCAGATAATGGCTATTCTTTAAATGATAAGATCAGTTTTTAGTGTGGTATACTCAAAATGGACATACATTTTCAATTTGGTTAGAAAATAATGAATGATTCCTGAATTTTGTCAGAAATCATACTACTACTGTGAAATCCTCTCATTTTCTATCCAGGATTCACTTTCCATCAGTGGGATATTTAAGTTATAACTTAAAGTAATTTTTAAATATGGATCCAAGTTGGAAACAGAAACATGGTTGACAAGAAAATAAGTTTTATTCCAGAAGATGGAGCTATTCCACCACCAGCAATAATGTTCTTCATGGGCATTGTGTGATTCGACCAAATGTAAACTACTGAAGTACTGCAGTAAAAAATGAGTCAAGGCTGAATGTATATTTGTAATTCCTAAATTTGAACGATAATGCAAAATACAATGAAAAGCCGCCTTTCTGGAAGAAGAAGAAAAACGAAAGGCATTTAGTTTTGTAATGATTAGAGCAAATAAGTGTATATATTTTGTGAGAACTGCCAGCAGCTGGACTAGAATCAGGCCAGAGGGTAAGGTGCTGCCTGACAAATTGCTGTACAGAAAAATTTGCCATGTCCTGCCCTACACAGAGCTCCCTAGCTAGTGATGTGTATCTGAATCCCACCTTCATTTTCTACCTTGAGAGGAAGGTATGAAGGGGCAACGTGGCTGTTCTGGCCATCTCTGTAACAGACAACTCAACTGAGAAGTGCACCTGGAAAGTGCTCTGCACCTCCTCAGTTGGAGCTCTGGTGTTGAATAACTCACAGGTAAAGTCATAGCTTCAAGATACTGGGGAAATGAGTAGATAGCTGTGAGCAAATTACATTGAAAATACAGCCTGGTGTGATAAATGCATGCATTCTTCCAAAAAGTCATTTGTGGTTTTTTGCTTATTTTTTTTCATGTAAATAAATGTGCAGTCATTTTGGGTATATGAGAAAAAGGCAGCTTAGGTGTTGTAATTGCTGAACTAAGAATAAATTACTGAAATGAAAGTTGTGATTGTAGAGTAATTGCAATGTTAATTGCCTTGAAAATGCTCACTATGTCAATCTCTGATTTCATAATGCAGAAAAATGTATTTTCTTGTTATCTATGACTTTGTCCTGTTGAGAAGCTGTGTAAATAGGTGGGAAAACAGGAGAGGTGCCCCATAAAGAGGTGCCCCATCACAAAAGGGCGTCAGACTTGTCTTTGGAATGGCAGATCAAAGACATGAATGGTAGTAAACATGCACTGCACTTCCTTTTTAGCAGACTTTATTTTAGTATATGAAGTTCCTCCTTGTAATGCTCACTGTCCTGTTTCAGTCTGTTGCTGATTATAGGAAAGGCAGTTAAATCCATGTTCTTTCTGTTGTAAGCAGGATGGAGTATGATGAGCAGGTCGTCCTGGAAGAGATGTTAAGGTACACAAGAGATGAAGAAGTGATCTGAGAAAGCAAATGGCTTCACCAAGGGCAGATTGTTCCTGACCAACCTGGTGGCCTTCTGTGATGGAGTGACAGTATCAGTGGACAAAAGATGTCTTCTTTCTGGACTTCTGCAAGGCCTTTGGCATGGTCCTGCACCACATTCTTATCACTAAATTGGAGAGAGGTGGGTTCAAAAGCTGGACTATTCGGTGGATGAAGTATTGGTTGGATGTTTGCAGCCAAAGAGTTGATGTCAATGGTTTTAGGTCCAGGTGGGGGCCAGTGATGAGTGTTGTGCCCCAGGGGACCATCTTGGGACCAGTGCTCTTCCAACATCTTTATCAGTGACACTGACAGTGGGATCAAGTGCGCCATCAGAAAGTTTGCTGATGACACCAAGCTGATTGATGCAATTGACACCACAGAAGGAAGGGATGCTATCCAGAGGGACCTGAACAGACTTGATGTGGCCCATGAGAGCTTAATGAGGTTCAGGAAAGTCAAGTGCAAGTATTTGGGATAATCCCAAATATGTGTTACAGACTGAGAGAAGAATTCTTTGAGAGCAGCCCTGTGGAGAAGGACCTGGGAGTTCTGGCCTGACATGAGCCAGCAGCATGCTCTTGCAGCCCAGAAGGCTAACAGTATCCTGGGATACATCAAAAGAGGGATGGGAACAGGGAGATGGAGGTCCCCCTCTGCTCTGGCCCCATGAGGCCCCATGTGGAGTACTGTGTTCAGGTTTGGGCCCCCATCACATGAAGGGTGTGGAGCTATTGGAGCCAGTCCTGGGGAGGCCACAAAGATCATCAAAGGGCCGGAGCAACTTTCCTGTGAAGGAAGGTTGAAAGAGTTGGACTTGTTCATCTTAGAGAAGAGAGAGCTATGTGGAGACCTAACTGTGAGCTTCCAGGAAGGAAGCTATTAGGCAGGAGGAGGACGGACTTTTTACATGGTCTAGTAGTGACAGGACAAGGGGGAATGGCTTTAAACTAAAAAAGGGGGAATTTAGGTTAGATGTTAGGAGGAAAATCTTTACTCAACAGTGAGGCACTGGAGCAGGTTGAGCAGAGAATGTGTGGGTGTTCCATCTGTGGAGGCGTTCGAGGACAGGTTGGACAGGGGCCTGGGAAGCCTGGTGTGGTGGATGGCAGCCCTGCTCATGGCAGGGCTTGCGACTAGATGATCTTTAAGGTCCATTCCAACCTAAGTTATTCCGTGATCCTTTGAATGAAGCATGGACAGAGAAGGAGCTGTAACGATAATTCTACCTCTTCCTTATCCTTCAGTAGGGCATAATTTAATGTTATATGTTTGCAAAAGGCTCCATTCTCCCTAAGCCAGTTCTCACAGGCAGAATAGCAGAAAAGGTTTGCGTGAGACGCTGTTGTGGTGAGAAGCTCCAAGGATTTGAATTGTGACTGGATAAGCTGTTAGTTCACAAGGAGAGTGAGCAAACGGAGAAAGGACAGAAAAGGTTGATTGTATCCTGTTTGAACAGATAATAGGATTTAGGAGCTCAGTTTAGTTTTTACTCTGACAATCCCTTCAAAGCTTATGCTTCCTGCACAGCCTGTCTCAAAGGATCTAAGTCAGCTTCTACTGTATGTCATCAATGAATGTGGAAACGATACGCATATTTAAGTGTTTTGTATGGCTAGTTGTATTTTCAAGATACCTGTTTTGGTGTTTCCAAATCCATTACTAATTTCATACATCTAGGAAATTTTTGTATTTTCTTTCATAGGAATCTGTTGCCTTCACGGAGTAAAGCCATTGACAGAACTGCCACAGCACATTTCCAATGCAGTTAAATCATTGGATTGTGTATCACATAGCAGAGAGAAGCTGCAACACTCCAATTATTTAATCAGATCAGGGCGAATACTGAGAGCAGGCCTCCCTCCTTGTGGCCTGCCAGGTACAGGTGTGCAGGAGGTGGAGGTCTCTGACAACAGGGCTGAGTGATGCCAGAAAGGGCAGCCAGCATTTGTGTCTGAGAGATCTGAGCAGAACAAGGCGTAGTGCCGAACTGGCTCCATTTTTGAGCTGAGGTTGTTGAAGGGGAAAAAACCCAAATGATGCTTTGGTGGCCTATTCTGACCTGAATGCCTCACCAGCACAAGCAGGTGGGTTCAGTTCCTCTCAGAAGGGCTCCTCAAGGGTCAGCCTTCTCCCGGGTACTTGCAGCTAAATAATTCCAAACCCTCTATTTTGTGTACTAAATTTCCGTTTCATAAAACATTAAGCCTCCATGTTCTTTCTCAGAACAGAACAGGCGCATCCTTATCATCTGTGTAGTTTAAACCGCAGTCACTTCATTCGTGTCAAATCACTCAAAGTGCTTTGCTGGTTTACAATGCAACACTTTATGTCTTGGTGTGACTGCAGAGTAAACAAAATACTCCCTGCAGTCTCGAAGATGATCTTTTCTGCTTCCAGTATTCATTATGCAAGGCAGTGTAAGTGTACTATTTGCATTTCTAGCCTTAAGAATTTCTGCAGTCCCTTCTGGTTGAAGAAGAAGCTTTCCAGCTTGGGACAGAGCTGTGTCACTGCGGTAAATGAAGGTGTCCTCCACCACTGCCAAACCATCGGCCTCTTTGCCTCTGAAAAACTGTAATTCCTGAAAGCCTTCCCTCCTCATTGCTTCTTGCATGTGTTTCTTATACCAAAATCCCACTCCATCTCCAGAGACATGGTCCACCACTCATTTTCACGTTCAAAAAAAATGTGCTAATGCTCAGGGACAACATTCTTATTGGCGTCATCTTCATGGTGAAGTAACATGGTTTCTCTTGCAGCTTCAATGGAGAATCCCATAAGGGAAGCCCTTTGGAGAAGAAGAGGCTCAAAGCAGCATGCTAACTCCTCATACCAATGAAATCCCCCAAACCACAAGAAACAACTTGTGTGAGTCAAGCTTCAGTACATCACCTAAATAAAAGAGCATTCTATGCAAGCCCACAACCTGCCAGCCACTGTGTTTTTGGCACACCCTTGAAGTGCACACAAGCATTGGTACAGGCTGCCCAGAGGCTCTGGGGTCTCCTCCTTAGGAATCTGCAAAAGCCACCCAGAAGTGGTCTTGGGCACCCTGCTTTGGGTATCCCTCCTGGGGCAAGGCTTGGGCAGAGGGACCCAGAAGTCCCTGCTATTCTGTGATGTGAGAAATAGGGAATTTGTCATAAACTGACTTGTTTGAATGCAGATCAGGAAGCTCTGCTAAAACTTAGATTCTTATGTGATTCTCTATCAACATTCAGGTTCCTAAACTCTATCAGAAAAAGCAGGTACCAAGGAGAGTACTAGGAATCTTTCAAGGGCTTGAACTGCCTTACAGAACCTTTTCTTCGAGATATTGAAGATGAGCTTTTGTAGCACATTTCTGGTTCACGAATATCACTTTGTTGAATTGTTGCCAGAGAAATAAATAGATCCAACCTTATTGTTTCAGGAAGGGAAGCTTAGACAGTATCAAAGGCTGAAACAGCTTCACCAGCTCCATACACTGAGATTGTGACAGTGCAGACTACAGCGAGTCTTTGGACTTCGTGAAAGGTCTGTTTTTTCTGTCTGTCATTAAGTAAGACAACACAGAATTGGCCAGGGTAGAAAGAGGAAGCCCATCCCAGGATACCCAATAATTGGGTCAAATTAAAGAGAATCCAATGCTATCATCAGCATTGTGTTTAATACCTGAGAATAAAAAAATTTCTTTGGTACAGGAAGGGAGATTGAGCACATGAAATTACACTTTTCATAAATAGTTTTCAGTCCATGAGCAGCTGCTTTTGGTCAAAAGAGAGATCTTGAGTTTCTATGAACACACAAAGTGATGAAGGGATTCTGACTTCAGCAGGATCTGCTATGATAGGACAAGGGGAAATGGGTTCAAACTAAAAGAGGGGAGATTTAGACTGGATTTAAAGAAAAAGGTTTTATAATAAGGGTGGTGAGGCACCGGCACAGGTTACCCAGGGAGGTGGCAGGTGCACTGTCCCTGGAGACACAGTCAGGCTGGATGTGGTTCTGAGCACCTAATAGAGCTGTAGGTGTCCATGTTCACGGCAGGGGGTGGGCTAGATGGCCTTCAAGGGTCCCTTTCAACCCAAATGATTATATGATTCTGTGATAAATATCACCATGAGAGCATGCCTTGCCAAGGGCAGACACACGTGCATGCTTATTTGCTGAGAAAGTCTCACTAAGACTGGTTTCCTCAGAAGGAAGTCTCTGTGGTCAGAGCAAGGAGCGTTAGACAGGAAACCATATTAGAAACAGTTATAGTTCTTGGCATTTTTCTGGCCAAACATGGCAAGACTTCCAGATGGAAAACCTGAGCTGCTTTGTCTGCCTCAAGGGCCAAAGTTTGTTGAACTTATTTGCAACTGCTACTGTGGCCCCTGCACATCTGTGGAGATGTTCTGCACTCCTCCAGCCCACCCAAACTCCCCACATCTCCTCTTGAGGAGAATATCTGTGATGCTGCTGCCTTAAGTTATACAAGAACCAAATAGGCTTTTGTGATTTCTAGAGTTTTGACATGCACCACAAGCATGGTCACCAGCAATCAGCTCCTGCTGGGGCCAAGTTCTGCATCATGCATCTGCCTCCCAACCTTGTAACTCTAAGTCTGGAATGGCTAATCCTCACCTCCACTGGTGGCAATAATGCAAGAGACAGGCCTTCAAGTAAGACCAATGAACGCAGGGTGTAGGAAACAGACCCGTTCTGTAGGTTACCAAATGTTTAAGAGTACTGGAAACCTGGCAAAATAGAGCATCCCACAGGGAAGAAGCAGGGAGCTCTTATTTGAACTGCAGTGCAAATTCCTCAAATTGCCTTTGCTTATTTGGCCAGGTAGGAAATACAAGTCTGTTCCTGCCATGATTCTGCTCATTTGCTAGTTACAAGGTGTGTTTATGGTGACCACATACATCAATCCAGCAAAAGGCACAATAGGAAATTGTCATACAAGCAGCATTTCTCATTGGCTCACATTCATTAGAGATCTCTGAGCACACATAACGTGCTTGGCAACAAGTAATTTTCCTTTTTAACAGGTAACATTCTTTTAACACTAAGTATTTTGCCTTGCAATTATATTTTTCCCCAATAGAAGCCAGTATTTCTTTAATACAAAAACGTTATTAATATTCCAGTATTTGCAAGCAGACATCTCATGGCACCCGCTGCTGGTAGGTGCTGAAAGGTCCAAAGGTGGCTGCAGAAAATCAAAGTTGTGATGTTGGCCTCAGGGAGCTTTGGAGCACAGCTCAATGGTGATTATATTTCTCAGTTACTATAACACTTAGAAAATCATTAAAGTTGGGAAAAACAAAAACCCACTAAGATCATCTACTGCAACCATCAACCCATCCCCACCATGCCCACTGACCACGTCCCTCAGTGCCACATCTCCACATTTCTTGAACACCTCCAGGGACGGTGACTGCACCACTTCCCTGGGCAGCCTGTGCCACTGCCTCACCACCCTTTCTGAGAAAAAATGTTTCCTAAGATCCAACCTGATCCTCTCCTGGTGCAACTTAAGGCCTTAATTACTTAAGGACTTAATTACTTCTCATCCTATCACTGTGGGAGCAGAGGCCAACCCCCACCTCACCAAAACCTCCTTTCAGGCAGTTGCAGAGAGCAATATCTGCCCTGAGCCTCCTCTTCTCCAGACTGAGCCATCCCCGTTCCCTCAGTGCTCCCCATAGGACTTGTTCCCCATATCCTTCACAGATTCATTGCCCTTCTCTGGACACACTACAGGGCCTCAGTGTCTTTCTTGTAGTGAGGAGCCCAAAACTGAACACAGTACTCAAGATGTGACTTCACCAGTGCCAGCTATAGAGGGATGATCCCCTCCCTGCTCCTGCTGGCTGCACTCTTGCAGATACAAGCCAGGATGCAAATCAGTTACTTTTTTTTTCTGCAGGTGGGAACATTAACACCATTGACAATATAGTGCTGTAGCACCTGCCAGGTTTGATTTCCACATGTCTTAGATCAGAAGAAGTTCAGCAATTACATCAGAAAATAAACCATGTATCAGCAGGCACGTACCTTATATATAATACTCATTTGCTACCTGTACTCATTTTCAACATAACTTTCAACTGTTCAGACTTCTAAGTGTTGTAAAAGTTTCCAGATAAACAGAAATCTCTCTAACAGTGCTCGTGACAGATCCAATAGTGACAGCAGATCACTGTGAAAGATGATGGTGGATTTCTTTTGAAGTAGGAATTCGGGTGATCAAAATCACTTATTTGAACAATGATGCTGTCAGCTTCTAAGTTAAAATTGCATTATTGCATAAAATGGGGGATTGGAACTAGATGATCTTCAAGATGCCTTCCAACCCAAACGCTTCTATGATTCTATAAAATGATAAATGATGCATCAGAGTGATTTCTACTAAAATACATCCTCTTGCAAATGAAGGTAATCATCTGAAATCTTTTCCTTTCTTTTTTACTCCAAATTTGGTGTTGCTGACCAGAAGAGAGCCTTTTTATGCCATTGTGTGAGGTTTTTGAAGCAGTCACGTGAGCGAGCTCACGGTCAGTGCATAACAAAGGCTGCTGTGCATAACTGAGACCGCATACAATGAAAGGTTGATGTAACCACATTTCTGTTAACTCTGTGAAAAATCAGGCATGTTAACAATGTAGGTTTCACAGAGTTTCATGTTAGCTTGAAAAGAAGTACACTAAATACATATTAGTTTTAACAAGCAAACAATTTCGTAATTCTTTTTTTCTAATAACGAAGGGGGAAACAGTAATTCAGTTTCAACTCTCTTTTTTACAAGTTTCCATTTCAGCATGTAATGTATCTGAACAGTTCCAAGCTGACATAACTGAAGCATGGACTTTCTCCTTTTGTATACTGAATAGCGTGCTGTTACTGCTGGGTTTGGGGAATACAGATGTGCTACAGTGAAGCAGACATGAAAGAGCCAATGCTAACCAGACAAATTCAAACAAAAATAAACATTTAGAATTTCACACTGCACATTTCTTTTTTTCCTATCTGACAGATCAGAGATAAGTGGGGCTTTGGAGTGCAGCCAGAGACCGTCTGCCCTAAGTCCCTCAGTGCAGATGTTCCCACCCTGCTAACCCATGTGTACCTGCTGAGCTGACCTCACTAACTCCAGACACAACATTAGAACCTTCAGCCATCTGCCCAACAAGGACACCTCCCAGAGATGAAAGAGCTACCCCTGCTTGGCCAGGAGCTCTTCAGGCTGGTCTTCCCTCCTGTTTCCTGAGATGTGGCACCAGGCAATCTCCTGTGCTGGTGGCTCTGGGGCACGGGAACTCCTCAAGGTAAAACAAAGTTTGGATGTTGGTCTTCCATGGTTTGCACTGCAGTTCCCCAAAATCTCCCCATGGATGTGTGTTTCATAGAATCTCAGAATCATACAGGCTGGAAAGACCACTGAGATAATCCAGTCCAACTATCAGCCCCTCACCACCACACCCGCTATCCATGTCCCTCAGTGCCATATCCACACCTTTCTCAAATGCCTCCAGGGATGGCGACTCCACCACCTCCCTGGGCAGCCTCTGCCTCACCACTCTCACTGAGAAGAGTTTCTTCTTAATATCCAACCTGATATTTAGGAGAGTGTATCTTCCTTGAGAGAGCATCACAGTTGTGTGAGGCTTTGAGTCAACAGACGCAGGAAAACCACACTTTTTCTGGGGCTCACTGCCACACTTCTTGTGTAATCATGGGCATCAACATCTAAAATCAATCTTGTCGTAACATCTGAGGAAAAAAAACCTCTTTTCAGCTACACAGACTGGCATCTCTTGCAATCACCATCTGCAGATGGTACTTCAAGATTGAAAATATAGCCATGGATAAGTTCAGTCTCACTGTTTTCCTGGCTGCAACTCAGCCCTGGGGAGCTGCCTGTTGTGAAGCACCACGGTTGTGGCTCTGACACCTTGGGACCCAACAGATCTTCTGCACTTGGAAGATGAAGCAAGAAATAGATGACAAATCAACTGCCTTCCTGATGCCTTTAAGATGCACTGGGGTAAACCTGCTCCAGCAGTAGCCATCAGGCATGTGGGTTTCTGGATGCTCAGCACAGAGGTAGGCACACCATCAGAGTGATGGGTCCTCCCTGAGGTACCATCTAAGAACAGCAGGTAGGATTTCCTCTCCCAGGACAACAGAGGAGTCCTGTGGCCCCTCAGCTGACAGAGAGAAGATGCAATCCTGGTGTGTGGGTAAAAGGCCTGAAGAAGGGCTGACAAACAGCTGACTCCCCCTGGTAGGGAAGAAGAGGTGTTGGGAGGCAACGCTGTGTCCTGGTAGTCTGGGAGAGGTGGCTGGGCCTGAGAGGAGGAAGGAAAGCTGATAGCAGGTAACATTTGCAGGCCAACAGATGCCTGTCCATGTTCCCTCCTAACATTTATGGAGAACGTGACTTGTTGGGAAATGTTTTTCATCAAGAAAGAGGAGCTTTGTCACAAAAAAATAATAGCATGCATACAGCTGGGATCCCTCCGGAGCTGTGTGGTGTTTGGTGCCTTGAGCTCCACAGTGAAACTAAGGAGTGTGTTCTTTCCAGCAAAAACATTGTCTCAAACTCCAAACTACATAGTTTCCGTCTCATCTGCTCCAGGTCTGAAGAGCCAGATATTTGGATTACAGACATTTTTCTTTACTTAAAGATACACAGTAATGTCATTACAGCTTTACCCACAGCACTGAGTCCAGCTCCTGAATCCACACAGGACCACACAAAAACAAAACTCTCTGTCTGAGAGCAGTAGCCTCCTTGTGAGGAGCTGCAGGTCACCATGAGGCCTCCCCTCAGCTTCCTCTGCTCTGGGCTGAACAAACCCAGGGATCTCAGCTGCTCCTTACGTGCTTTTCTTTGCCTTCTAGGCCCTTCACCCTCTTTGTAGCCTTTCCAATTTGGAACATTCCAGTTCTGTGATTCTACCATCTGATCTTTCCTTGGCTACTTTCTCATTCAGTATGAGAATAAGCAGCTTTAGAGCACAGCTCTTCATGCAAATCTCAGTATGGGACAAAGCAAAACAGATCAATTACACACATGCAGAAGCAACTGTCTCTTGCCACTGACTTTAAGACAGCACATTTTTATTCTTGTCTAAATTTAGACGAGTTGAATCCCCATTCCCAGCATGCTTAAGTGACTCAAATAACTCTCAAAGTCTTTCTTTTGCCTCATGTACGTTGTTTTCCAGATATAAAGGTTGTAAATATGTAAACGTACTAATAGAATGGCTTTGGTTGGAAGGGATCTCAAGGGTCATCAAGTTCCAACTCCTCTGCCACAGCCAGCTGCTGGATCAAGTACTAGATCAGATTGCTCAGGGCCCCATCTAACGTGGTCTTGAACACCTCCAGAGACAGGCATCCACAGCTTCTCTGGGTGTCCTGTTCCAGCACCTCACCGCTTTCTTAGAAAAGAACTTCCCCCGACGCCTAATTTGAATCTCTATTCCTCTGATTTGAAATCGTTCCCCCTTGCCCTATCACTATCTACCCATGTAAAAAGTTGGTTTTCCTCATGTTTATAAACTTGGAAGGCCACAATGAAGTCCCCCAGCAGCCTTCTCTTTTCCAGGCAGAGCAAAGCCAGTTCTTTCAACCTGTCTTCAAAGGAGAGGTGCTCTAGCCCTTGGATGATCCTCATGGCCCTCCTCTGGACCCTCTCCAAAAGCTCCACATCCTTCCTGTGTTGGAGGCCTCAAACTTGGACACAGTACTCCAATTGGGGCCTCACAAGGACAGAGTAGAGGGGGACAATCCCCTCCAACACCCCACTGGCCACCCCTTTCCTGGTGGAACCCAGGATACCATTGGTCTTCTAGACCACAAATGCTGCACACTGCAGACTCATGTTAAATTTTTCATCACCAGGACTTCTAAGTTGAATTGGTTGGAAAATCACAGCCAGAGGGTTGTTGTTAATGGCTCTGCATCCAGATGGAGGCTGGTGATGAGTGGTGCCCCCCATGGATCTGTCTTGGGACCAGTGCTCTTCAAATTCTTTGTAAATGACATAGATGATGGAATTGAGGGCACCTTCAGCAAGTCTGTTGATTACATCAACTGAGTGGTGCAGCCGACACCATAGAAGAAAGGGGTGTCATCCAGAAGGATCTAGACAGGCTTGAGAAGTGTGTTCAAGTGAACTGACTGAGGTTCAACAGGGCCAAGTGCAAAGTGTTGCACCTGGGGTGGGGCAAATCTCAGGTATATACACAGCCTGGGAGAAGAACTCCTTGAGAGCAGCCCTGCCAGGAAGAACTTGGGGATCCCGGGA
This sequence comes from Lagopus leucura, assembly GCF_019238085.1. Taxonomy (NCBI): domain Eukaryota; kingdom Metazoa; phylum Chordata; class Aves; order Galliformes; family Phasianidae; genus Lagopus; species Lagopus leucura. The sequence goes on from NW_024962262.1 coordinate 1,990,373, forward strand.
GATGAAAAGCTTCACATGAAGGAAACAGGAGAGAAGTCAATTTTTTATTTGGATAGACAGTGATTGGGAAAAGGGTGATGGTTTTTAACTAAAAGAGAGGAGATTTAGATTAGATGTCAGAGGAAAAATTTTCACCCATAGGATGGCAAGGCAGTGGCACAGGCTGCTCAGAAAACCTGTGGATGCTCTATTCCTGGAGGTGTTCAAGGCAAGCTTGGATGGGTCTCTGGGCAGTCTGATCTGGTGGATGGCAGCCCTGTCCATGGCAGGGGGTTAGAGCTAGACAATCTTTGAGATCCCTTCCAATCCAAGCCATTCTATGATTCTGTGATTCTTTGATCCTAAAATCCTATGATTCTACAATGATATGATTTGGTGGGGAGGAGACAAGAAAGAGCTCCCATTCTGTGGGGAGAGAGATTGACAGCTGCAGAAATGCTCACATCAATTCCCTCACCAGACTCCTTTCACAGGTGAGAGCTCAGAAGCATGACTGCAAGAAGAAAGAAATGGTGGCTGATGGATATCCATGGGGCCAGACCTAGAGTAGAGGGGACCAAGAAGCAACAGGACCATGAAAGTTGTGGAAACCCAGTACATCATCAGCCACAATGCAGGGAGAAAAGAAATCCACTGTACAACAGCCCTAAAACCTGAACTTTAGAAGATAAAATGAAAAATACATTTATGTCTAAAAAGGCCCAGTCAGAATAACCAGCTTCAAAAGAATGAGAGGAAAATTTTGTTAAATTTTGAAAACCTGAGCAATTTTTTTCCAGTGAAAATGTAAAATACTTTGGACTGTAGGATGTTCTGTGGTTTTTCTGTGCACAGGGCCTTGTACACATTAATTGTTTGAGGGCTATGGAAGATCTGGGGGAAGCCTGAGTCCAGCTTGATTTTGAGAAGAAAGAGTTCACTGGAACAGACAGAGTCGTGGTGTGAGAGGACAACAGGAGCAACTGACAGAGGAGCTATGAGCACCATGAAAGAGGGTTTTAAGATAAAGAAATAGGTCACTTTATCCATATTTTTTTCATTATTCTGGATTATTTTTCCACTTGGAAGAAAGTGCTGCTGCTGGGTAGAAGAAATCCATCATTGCACACCTGGGTTTCAGCAAAGCTGGAGAAGCTTTAGTTAAGGAGATGAATTAAATTAGCTCAGCCATGGGTGTGTAGCTTGGATGTGTGCAGGTAGATGCATGCAGGGCCCAGAAGTGGGATTACAAGGACAGAGGGGCCCCAAGCACACCGTGTACCAACCAGGGGCTTTCATTCAGGCTTGCTGCTGTCTAGGGCTGTCCTTAAATGAAGAAGTAAAAAAAAGATCAGTCCACATCAAATCCTCAGCCCTGGGACAAAAGACAAGAGAAGCTCACCCTGGCACCACACCGCCATGCACCCAGCCCCACGGGCTGGAAGGGATGCATGTCCCCACTCCTGCCAGCATCTCAGCTCGAGCACAGCTTGCTCTCATTTGACTCATCTTCAGGCAGTGCCTTGCTGCCTTTTGCTTTCACACTGTTCTGATATGCAAAACTTGTAATATTAAGAATAGGGGGGAAAAAAACAACAACACAATAAACCAAAGAATTTTGGCTTGTTTTGTCACTCATTAGAAATATGATGTTAATATGATGTTTCATGGTGTTAACAGCAGAATACGTGTAACAAATTTGAACCATGGTGGTAAACCTCTGATCTCGATTTATTTCCTAAGCAATATGCCAGCACTACTTACCTATGATAAACCTCCCTAATCAGTATTCTTCAACCTTTTGATATTTATCCTCAGCACATATTACCAGCATTCCTAGAAAGAAAATAAATGCCATGAAACAGTGCAGGAAGTATAAAGTTGATATCACATTAAATCTGGTTGTCTTGGTGGAGCCCTGTATTTCTGTGAAAGAAGGTTCTTGCTCGCTGTTGCAGTTATTCCAGTCAATTTAAATGCATCAGGACATTTTTTTTGGAAGATGGAGATTTCTGTTAAGCAGTGTTGGCCAGACTCCAGATTTCTTCTATTCATCTGGAGCTATAATAGTACTGAACACATAGCTGTGAGTGTGAAAGCAATGTTCACCCCTGCAGTTTTGTTTCAGATCAGTCCTCTTGTCCTTTTAGACAGCATAATAGAAGTGCTGCAGTAAGCAGGGTCAAGTAGGATATGCCAGTGAGAAATGTTAAACTGAGACTATAGGCTGCGATTATGGGCTCTAATGTGCGATGAATCCTTTTTAATCACATGATATGAACAAATGTCACCGTTTATTATAAAAAAAACAAAGTGTTCAGCTGCAGGAGAAATAGAATGGATGACAACTGCATTTTCAAATGTTTTGTTTAAGCAAGTACTGTGTGGTCTTTTTAGACAACTAGGAAAAACTGAAGTTAAAATGTTGTAAGTGCAAGTCTTTCCAGCCAGTTTTGGTTAGAACATGGAGCTTTTCAGAGGATGAGGACTCAGTACTCTTTATGACTCACATGAGCAGTCAGTTTCCACCTCCACCTCTCAACTCAAGTTGGAAACTGAAGTTGATTAATAAGATAAAATATTAACTGAGTATTTAATGAATTCAAGAGATGTTATTAAAAATGTATTAAAAATGTACAAATGTACATTATTAAAAATGTACAAAAGTAAAAATGTTCCAAAATTATTTCTTCTTGTTGCTTTCTTGTCCTTTTCTTAAGACTTTGTTTTATGCCAAAATGTAGAAGAAAGAAAAATACAAACACTGAAAATACTATCATCAATTTTGACATGTCTCCAACTCTCCATCAAATCCTCTAGTTAAAAATATCACAAAATATTTCTGGTGTATGAGATGATCAAGAGGTATGATACCTGAAGAGACAGCAGGGACCACCTAAAATCCTGACACCCATGTGGGCACCAGTCTGCCCAGCTATCTCTCTTTTCTCCGAATCCAAGAGTTGACTTGTTGAATAGAATCATAGAATCACCAAGGTCACAAGATCACCCAGTCCAACCATCCACCCATCACCAACAGCTCTCACTAAACCAAGTCCCTCGACACAAAATCCAAATGTTCCTTGAACACCTCCAGGGTCTGTGACTCCACCACCTCCCTGGGCAGCCCATCCCAGTGCCTGACCACTCTTTCAGAGAAATAGCATTTCCTAACGTCCAGCCTGAATCTCCCCTGGTGCAGCTTGAAGCCATTCCCTCTAGTCCTATCACCAGTTACATGTGAGAAGAGGCCGACCCCCAGCTCACTACAACCTCCCTTCAGGTAGTTATAGAGAGCAGTGAGGTCTCCCCTGAGCCTCCTCTTCTCCAGACTGAACAATCCCAGCTCCTTCAGTCGCTCCTCATAAGCCCTGTGCTCCAGACCCCTCACCAGCTTTGTCGCCCTTCACTGAACCCGCTCCAGGGCCTCAGTGTCTTTCTTGCAGTGAGGGGCCCAAAACTGGACACAGTACTGGAGGTGCGGCCTCACCAGAGCTGAATACAGGGGCACAATCACTGCCCTGCTCCTGCTGGCAACACCATTCCTGATGCAGGCCAGGATGCCACTGGCCCTCTTGGCCACCTGGGCACACTGCTGGCTCATGTTCAGCCGAGCATCAATCAATACCCCCAGGTCCATTTCCTCTATACAGTCTTCCAGCCACTCCACCCCAAGCCTGTAGCGTTGCCTGGGGGCCTGGGTTGTTGTGACCAAAGTGTAGGACCTGGCATTTGGCCTTGTTGAACCTCATCCCACCCCTGTGACCGGGGCCAGACGTGGACTTCCTGCTGCCTGAACCAGGCGAACACGTGGGAGCCGGCCCCAGCAGGCCAGGAGCCCCGGTGGCAGGGGAAGGAAGGGAGGAAGGGAGGGAGCCCTGTGCGCCCGGGAAGCGATAGCAGCAGCGGCTGGGAGAGGAGGCAGAGCGTCCGCAGAGCAGAGCATGGAGTACATCTGCCCCCCTCGCCTGAGCAGGAAGCGGCGGAAGCATGGCTGGACGATCACTGCGACTTCATGCGCTCCTACTTTGTCAGGAAAGCCACAAGGGAAATGGTTAATGCATGGTTTGCTGAGAGAATTCGTAGAATCCCTGTCTAGAGTGCATCCTCTGCTTGTCACCAGCCTGCCTGCCCTGAGACCACCACCTCTCAACAAGGAAAATTTCTGCTTCAGAATTTGACAGATCCTTAAGGCTGATTTTTGTCATGAACTCAGTAGGTGCAGGAAGCTTCCTCTCTGGCTCCGAATATATTCTGATGTATGTGACTAGCTGAGTTCATTCTTCAATTAGTTTACATTACAGTGTAAGGAAGGGGCAGTAACTCCATCAGGGATTAGTGAGTAGCAGGGAAGCAATCACTTGAGCTGCCAGCAGCCAGGTAAGCTTGTTTAATCATGAAACTGGGACATACTCTGAATTGCATTTTAAATTCCTTGGAAGTCCTTGACACAAGAATGAAGGAATTGTTGGCTTTCTGGTGGCTTCTGCCACCCAAAATCAGGCCATCATGCTGTCTTTCTGTGCTAAACAGCATCTCTAATTCTTCAGTTTTCTGGAGCAGGATGACCATCTGAAGAACCTGAATGTCTGCAAGATCTGATGAGTTGCTTCGGAGCACCGTAAGGGAACTGGTGTCTTCACTAAGAGCAAATCATGTCTGACAAATCTGGTGCCCTTCTATGTTGCAGCATCAGCGGGTAAGGGAAGAGCAAGAGATGTCAGCTACCTGAACTTGTGCAAAACACTGACACTCCCACAAGACATCTTTGTCTCCTGAGAAGGAAAATCATGAGAACCTCATTCAGTTTAACAAGGACACGTTCAAGATTCTGCACCCTGGTCAGAGCAATCCCAAGCATCAATAGAAGCTGGGAGATGGGTGAATTGAGAGTAGCCTTGAGGAGAAGGACTTTGGGTATTGTTGGGTAAAAAACTGAAAGTGGAACAGCATTATATACTGCAGCCCAGAAAGCAGACTGTATCCAGGGCTACATCAAAAGGGAGGGAAAGAGAGGTAATTCCCTCTCTAATTTGTTCTCATGAGACCCCACTTACAATACTGCATTCAGCTCTGAGACCCCAGCACAGACTTATTGGAACAAGTCCAGAGGAGGGTCACGAGGGTAATCAGAGAACACCTCATCTGTGAAGACAGGCTGGGAGTTCTGCAGTTGTTCAGCTGGGAGAAGAAAAGGCTCAGGGAGACCTCAGTGTGGCCTGCCAGTACCTGAAAGAGGTGTGCAAGAAAAGATGAGAAAGAACTCTTCATCACAAAGTGAAGTGATAGGAGATTACAGTTTTAAACTAAAAGAGGGTAGATTTAGATTCAATATAATGAAGACTTTTTTCACTGTGAAGCTGATGAGGCACTGAAACAGGTTGCCCAGAGAAGCTGTGGATGCCCCATTTCTGGAAGTGCTCAAGGTCATTTCTGATGGGGCTTTGAGCAATCTTATCTTAGTGGAAGAGTCCCCTGCAGTCCGTGGCAGGGGATTGGAACTAGGTGATCTTTAAGATCCCTTTCAACCCAAACCATTCTATGATTTTATGATGATGCACTGCTTATCTGGTTACCTCAAACCTGATTGTCAAACTTTGACATTACTAAAAAGATATGTGTCACTGACAGGGTCCTGGAGACCAGCTGTAAACCAATTCTCATGACCCTATATTATCATTAGGACCTTGGAAACAGAACATTCTTGGTTTGATTGAAAACACATTTATTTAGACGACAAGTAGCAAAAACTTCCTGACTTGGGGTATAAAATGTTTTGGAGAGATTATGAAATGTGATTTGTAAATTTGGAATAGGTAGACCTCAACAAAATATTTTGTCACTGCAGTGACAAGCAGTAACAGTATTTTGCTCTGCATAGCAGACTTTCACAGAATTACCAGCCATCACGGGGTGGCTGAGGCTGGCAGCGACCCCTCTGGCCCAAGCCCTTCTCCAGCAGGGACACCCAGAGCAGGGTGCCCAGGGCCATGTCCAGGCAGCTTTGGAAGATCTCCAAGGAGGACACCCCACAGCTTTTGGGCAGCCTGTGCCAGTGCTCCCTCACCCACACAGCACAGCAGTGCTTTCAGAGAGCTTCCTATGCTCCAGTTTGTGTCCACTGCCTCTTGTCTGGCTCTGGGCAGCACAGAGCAGAGCCTGGCTGCATCCTCTTTGCACCTTCCCTTCAGGTATTCATAGACATTGTGGGAATGCTCATAAGTTTTTTCTCCAGTCTGAGCAGTCTCAGCTCTCTCAGCCTCTCTTTATAGGAAATATGCTCCATCATTCTTATGGTGCCTTATTGGACTCTTTCCAAGATGTCCAAGTTTCTCTTGTACTGGGAAATCTAGAATGCAGGTTGTAAATCATGGGGGCAGCAAAAGAGGGTGAATGACTCAGCTAAGGTTGGGTGGGAAATCTGTGGCAAAGCTGAAATCTAAAATTGTGTCTTAGTTTTTCCCTGGTTTCGCAACCACAAAATCTGAATTTCTTGATGAAGAATATCTCTGATGGTGATTACAATCAAGTTATCTTTTAAATATACATTTACAAATTTTGCATCTGATTAGCATCACATGCCAAAATTCACAGAGCAATTTATTACATCAGCTCTTCTGTTAACATATGAAGTCTCTGAGCCCAAATACTGTCTACCCTGGACACAGGGTAGTGCTAATGTCTGTGTTGAACCAGGAATTCCTGAAGAAGACAGATGTAGACTTGGCTGTATGTCAGAACACTTTCTGTAGCCCTGACACTAGTCTGGTGACTGCAGCGATGAATTGAGATTCATATATCTGCTAGTATCACTCGTTTTTCCACACAGGCTTTTTTCTGATTTGAACCTCTTTCTGCTATTATTTTAGTCTCTGAATATCTGGCAAGAGTCCAGCACGATGTCTGACACTTAAGGTACAAGACAAAGCACATAGGAGAAACAAAAAAGGCAGCTGCAGACTGCTATGTTGCCACAGCACTTTCTCGCCCAGTTTTTGCATTCCTTTATTGATGACAGTTGGATCAGAAACCTTTTCACACAGCTCTGCTGGAAGGAAAGGGAAATTAAGGTCAACCAGAAAGAAATGCTTCTGCGTGTTATCAGAAATCATGTCCATGGATTCCCATATCCTAGAGCTGCCAGATTTACTGCTGAACTAACACAATAATGCTGGACCATTGCAGTACAGTGCTTCATCTAAATTATCAACATGGAGTTTTTTTATGTTTTAAAAGAACAATGTTAAAAAGAAATAAGTCAGCTAAAAGGAAAGTCAGTCAAGGAATGGCATGCTGGAAAGGATTTAGTCTGGGACTGCAGCACAATATTAAAAGCACCCATTGCCAGCAACAGAAAACATCCCTAAGCAATTCAAAGTTCTTTCAGATTACAGCAACAGTTTGTTCTTCACTGGGTAATAAGCACATGATGTTGCCTTCCATCAAAGCTCCTGGGAGAATTAAGGTTCAAGGCAGGGTGTTGCCCTCTGATGCTGGAGGAAGAGAAATGTCAGAGGACAGCAGGCTATTTAAGCTTGTTACCGCCCCAAGATCAAGGGTTATGATTTTACATGTGATCAGAAGCTCAGAAACCCAGTCACTCTCTGGGAAATCTGTAAAGACTGGCCTGATTATTGAACATTGGTGTCTTCTCGTACTGGCACACACTGTTCTTAGAGGAAAAACCTCTCACTGTTCCATAGGTAACAAGTATGTCTGTAGCACGGCCGTGACCTCCACATCTAACTGGATCTCTCTTGGCAGCTGCATGCTGCTGATGTTGGGTGAGGACATTATGTGACCTCAGTATCTTTTCAACCTCTGACCTTCATAATCAGCAATTAACAAAATCCATATGAATAGCTTAAATGGTAGACAGGATGCCTATAAAGCCTCATGCAAAGCGCTGTAACTGGAGTCACTGTACGACAACAAGCAAACAAGAACGTAACCGAAGTTTATTATTTAATTAGATATGTGTGTCCTTAGAAAGGAACTTTGTTCCTTCTGACAGATGCTAAGGTCCCACATCCTTGTGCTGGGAGCTGGGTGAATTTCCTGCCTATGGTTCACCAGCCCCAGGACCTTCTTGCCCTCTCTTCCCTGGCTTTTTTTACAAAAGCCTTCACCATGAGAAAACATGGGAGAAATAAAGAGTTTGTCATGCACTGGAGAACTGGAGGACTTACTCAATAGAAAGATGCTCAGCCTCTCGCTTGGGAAAATTCACCGAGCCCCTGGCCTGAGTTCCTCCCCGTGAAGTTGTGTATGTCTCATCACTGGAAGTATGCAAGGTTGAGTTGGGCTTTGAGCAGCCTGGTATAGTCAGAGAGGTCCCTGCCCAAGGCAAGGTGTTGGTCTAGGTAATTCTGAGAAGTCCCTTCCAACCCAAGTCACTCTATGATTCTAGGACACCAATTCATGCCAGCAGAGTACTAGAAAAAACTCTTCCTATTTCTACACTTGCATTTCTCATTGCAAACAATTTTCCCTGCTCATCAATGGACATTAATTTGCTTCAGTCCCTAGAAGTGCTTCCTTCCAAAGTTACAGCAGGAGTTATCAGCTGTGTAAGGAGAGGAGAGCACACAGTATTTCCAGGAAAGTGACTATATGAAAAAATATAAAGTATCAGAATATAAATGACAGAATGAATGTGGAAATGCATTGTCTAGCAGTATTTTAAAAAGAGGATGACATCCTCTTTTAGGATGTCATCTTTAGCTTTGAGCCTTGTAGGAATGTGAGAAATGCCTTCAAGACTTCTGGATAAAACCCATAAACTGTATGCTATTTCCCATTTAAATGCAGTTCACCAGTGTTTTCTAACCTAGCCTTCCTCATGGTTATATCCAATTTTGGAATTTACCATAAAGGAGTGTCCTATGAAAGGTATCATTTTGAGAAGTAAACTATGTCCAGCATAGAGCATTGACTGAGAAGTTCACTAGGAATCACTCTCCTTTCTTTGATAAAAATCTTATAGCCATAAAAAATACCCAAATGGAAAGGTTTGGAGAATCATTCTTGTCTTGAGTAGGGCAAGAGGTAATGGCCTTACGCTGTACCAGGAAAGGTTCAGGTTGGGTTACAGGAAACAGTTCTTTTCAGAGTGATACTGCACTGGCACAGGCTGCCCATGGAGGTGGTGGAATCACTGCCCCTGGAGGTGTTCAAGAAACTCAGAGATGTGACACTGAGGGACGTGATCAGTGGGCATGGTGGGGATGGGCTGATGGTTGAACTGGATGATCTTAGTGGGTTTTTTCCAACTTTAATGATTCTGTGATTCTGTGATTTTATTAAGACATTTAAACTTTTAAGGAAAGACCTTTAAGACCTGGATTTTCAAATACACTGTTTTTATACAGGTAATTTTTGAAAAGAGAATCAAGTCCAAGAACTTTGCATCACATGGATTTTTTTACATGTTGGGCAATAGTAAAATTCATAGTTAAATTAATAGTTAAATCAGAAATTTTCAATGAGACTCAAGAAAAATGATAAACGACAACAGCATCCTGTTTTTATCTCACTGGGATTGTTTTTCTGCCTTTCACTCAAAATAAAGCTGACATCAGAAACTTCTTTTCTGGAAAGTAAGCTCAGCATAACTTCCCAGCCTCATGTGCTGACAGCCAATTTGTCACTGTTTCTGCACCTCTCTTTGTCACAGTTCTCAGTACCTTTACAGCTCTCCATCTTTGCATCACCAGCTCTTATATCTCTAAGTATCTCTTAGTATTCTAATATCTTTCCTGCTGACCTGTAGTTGCAGCACACCTATGTCATATGTGTGCAGCATCTACAACAAATCCATTCTATCAGAAATCATCTCCAATTCCTTCTGTGTGGCAGAGCATGATGGAAATGTGACTTTTCAGCACCAGAATCCAATATGAAATTAGTTTCCTAACAAGGCACTGAAAGCATTGCTCTCTTTTTGTAAACTATTTTCCCTTTAGCTTGCCCTAAGACCTGAATGTTACTGTTTCTGGAAAACAGCAGTTTGGTAATGCTAAAATTCTCTCCTTCAACAGATCGTGGCGCCCTGTTGCCTCCTCACTGAGCCCCAGGTATTTTCAGACGGAGGTGCCGGTGTACTGGAGGAGAAAGGATGAAAGAATGAGTGCATCCTCAGGCCTTGACCTCATTGCTAGCACTGTCAGCAAGTTGCCTCTTGTGACGGTGGCTTTTGGTGTGTAAACATCTGCACAGGATGGGAAGATTGAGAGCTGAGCACTGTTTCTGTCACTGCAGGCTGGATGGAGTCACGTCCACAGCATGGAGGCTCCTTCCCACTGCCAGACCCAGCACAGACCTGCCAAGGCCTAACACACAGCCCAGCCTACTTGCTCTCTGCCTCCTGAGACCTGCCAAAACAGACTGCTATCTATAACTGCCTTCCAAATGGCATTACAAAAACAACTGCCTTAACACTGACACTGTGCAGAAGAAATCCTATCATATGCTTCCAACGTCACATCTCAAGACAAGACCGTAAGCTCTTCTCACCTTTGTTAGCTGTCCCACTTTCATGAAGATTTTGCACTTGGGTTTAGCCAAAGACACAACGCTCCCTCAAGAATAAAATCTCACTGCTTGGAAGAGCCCACAAAGTGTAATGTCTCAAAACCTTGGAAGTCTCTTGTCACTGCCCAGTGCAAGAATACCAGTGAACACAGATAATTAGGAATATACTAACTTGCCTTTTCATGGTGGACAACACAAGCCTGGAGGGTTTGCATCTCTCAGATCATTTCCTGACATGGTTGTCTTTACACCCCCATCTGAAATGTTTCAGTGCAGCCGTATGACGCGTTGAGCATAGAAGCACCAAAATGCTAATACTGGGGAAACGTTTTGAAAACAAATCAGTACAAAAGTACAAAAGTAAGCTGCTGCACGTAGTTCACAATAAGGGCAGTGAGTACCAGAGTTTGCCTGCTGTGTGGATCAGTCTTGCCAGGAGGTCAAACCTTTTAGGAAACCTTTTAGGAAAGGTTACTCCAGCCAGTTACATTCATCAGGGATGTTGGGCTGACACACACAGTTTGCAATTCATCACATTTCTGAAATTAATGTAGAAGGACAGAAAAATTTTTGATCCAGCTAACAAATCAGTTAGATTTTTAACACTCTGTACGTTTTTTGGCTTGGTCCTGCATTTTGCTGTTATTCTTCCAAACAAACCAGTCGAGCTTGCAAGACATGAAGCTGATTACATTTCTCAGGCCCACTTCACTGTGCCATTCATGCCTATCTCTGAGCAGTGCAGTGATAACACAGTGTTGTATACAGAAGGCGAAATAGTTGCTTGGCAACTAAACTACATTTTAGACTTAACCCTTTAGTTCCACTCTTCAGGGTTACCCATGTCTAATGTGTACTTAAAGACCATCGATGAATTACAGCTTTGACACCTATAGATAGAATTTTATCTCATTTTCTTACCTGCAAAATTCAGGCATCAGCCTGAAAAGCAAAGCTCCAAAAATTCAGCTGTCTACTGTTGGCAAAAGAGCAGCTGCCTAGCCACAGTGGCAGTGACAACGCAGAAGAAAGGTCTCTGCAGTACTGAAGAGAAAAAATCCTGGTAAGGAGCCCAGCTGGTACGCCCTGTGGTGGAAAGTTATTATTCTTTGTAGCTGTGAGCACAACCAAGTTCCCTTTGCATATCACAGATTTCAATCTGTTATTTTTCTAGTACAAATCATTTGTAATTAAAGCATGGATGCATTCTGCAAGCTCCAGAGAGGTGTTAAGATCCCAGCTGACCCACTCCATAACCAACTGCTCCAGGGGGAAGATATAAAAAGATCCATCATACAGATAGCAGAAGATCTGACCAGAGACTGTTATACAGGGTGTCTGTGTGACTGGGCTCTTACTGAAGGCAGATAAGCATCCTGAAGTGAGCAGATTCCAGTGTGTGGGCATATGTCAACACTGTTGACTGAAGCAGAGTATGGAGATGCCTGAGAGCATTAAATGAAATAACCTGGGGACCAGAACCAGGATAAGAGTCAAAACAAAGACTCAGGTCTTGATAGAACATTTAATTCAATGAGTATTTCTGAGCTATAAAGAAGGAAAAACATGCTTCCAACCTGTCATGTCTGAGTGGCTCTAGGCAACCTATTAGAGAAAAATTATTTTATTTTACAGGCAGAGCCCTCTGTTTCTTTTTCTTGGAAGTTGTCCCAGAATCACTAGTCAGTTTTCTACGCCCATATCTCCTCACTGTGTGAGTTTATCTGTCAGATAATGAATTTGCATGGGCCTGTCTAATTTTTCATGATCAACTTTACAGTGTAACCTTTCAACTTTTCATCTTCTAAGCTATCTTTTAAGTCTGTCTCAGGAAATCATCCTCAAAACAGCTTACAGTTAAGCTAAGGAAATGTTCCTTAACAGTAGAGTTAAGGAAAACAGAAAAATGCTGAGTTGTACCTGATCCTAAATGAAACAGATTTCTCACTTTTATAAGTAAAGTTGTATTTAGGTGTTGGTGAGTAGATTTAAAAGAAGAGATTTTTAGAGGATATAGATGATTTGTAAGGACAAATTAATGCTGATTTTCACTACAGCCAGCAATCCTTCATCATCCCATAAATCGCTTGCTTAACTTTTCAGCATCTCAAGTCTGTGGAAGAAGTTGTTTAACTTTTGTTACAGGGATGATGCTGCCAATCCACCCTGGTGGGAACTGGCATAGTGTACCAGTCTGTTAGGTAGCTATGATATTCATGATGTATAGGCACCAGTAGAGATATGAAGAGTCCTTTCTGAAGCTTAAGTACATCCCTCTGCTGGCCCCCAGTAACCAGAGGAAACTATCTCTAGTGGGACACTCTTGGGGTTTGGTTTTCTGTTCCATGCACCCTGATTGCAGCTGGGTGGTGCACTAACCTGTAGGGACTATAGGCTGGCTGTTGTCATGGCACATCATGGATCAACAATGCCTAGAGACACTGTGGAGTCTCCTCTGGAGGTATTCAAAACCCACTTGGGTTTTAAATGCCACTGTTCATTGTACGGAAGATGAATAAATGACCATTAAAAGTCCCTTCCAACTCAAATGATTATATACTTCTATGAGACTATGGAATAATGTCAGCTGGAGGAAGCCAAGAACAAGACATTCTGCACATCTGAAATTTTAGAAATATTGACTCAAAACCACTCTTAGCAGTCACTGAATTACCTATGGTTTGGGCAGAGTGCAGCTGTAAATTTGTATAGAGATACTTCCATGGAAAACGACATCTACATGATGCCTGTGAGTGACAAACATGATGGTAGCATTTAGTAAGTAAAAATTTTGAAAGTAAATTGTCTATGCTAATCCAGAACTGATAAACATCTTCAAAACAAAGTGCAGTTGTATCTTAGAAATTCCTCTGGAAATGTGTGATCGCCCCAAGAAGATGACAGTTACATTTTCAAGACGTTCCCCCCACATCCATAGCCTGTAAAGAGAAGAGAGAAACAGTAAGAAAAGGGATCAACAGAACTCCTAAATAAAGTTGCAAGAGAATTTGGATGACTCATTGAAAATACACATGGAAGACTATTATCAAGGTAAGCAGAGGATAAGAAGACAAGGAACTTCAGAAAGACAAGAGGGCAAATTTTCAAAAAGACTGGTTGTATCCAGAGGTTGAGGAGTGTAAATGTGAAGCACTGGATCTGAGCTAGCAGAAGTCATCAAAAGCACTTTGGCACCAGTTTTGATGAATTAGCAGTAAGGAGGGAAAACAGAGTAGTGGAAATAAAGAGTGGGATGGAAACAAGGACTACTGGCACAAATTCTGAACAATGGCAATTGAACATCAAGGTGGAGAAACAGTGGCAGATACCTAATAGAGACCCAAGGGTTTTCTATTTTTTTATTAGCTGGAGCACAAGCACATTGTGAAAGGGAAGATCTTGAAGACAGGCAAGAGGAGTAAAAAGAAGAGGGGGCTGAAATGACATGCCATTGGCTGAGGGAGAATGAGAAGTTGGACATTAGGGGAAGATGGGGAGCCACTGAGACAAATGGAAATGCTAGAAGGAGAGAGCAGAAGATAAATTTCTACACCTCTGTGTGCTGTTTGAATTGTGAGATGGGGAATGGGAAAGTCAGGCTAAATTCTGACAGGACTGGCAAGATTCTTTGCAGAAAAAATAAAATAGAAAAGAAAAAGAAAAAGAAAAAGAAGAAGAAGAAGAAAAAGAAGAGAAGAGAAGAGAAGAGAAGAGAAGAGAAGAGAAGAGAAGAGAAGAGAAGAGAAGAGAAGAGAAGAGAAGAGAAGAGAA
>NW_024962262.1:2035709-2042168 GCF_019238085.1 Lagopus leucura
TAACTTTCAAATGTTTAAGCTGCCTTTTTTTTTTCCTCAACAGGTGCATAGCTGACACCTGTCACTACACATCTAAATCTTCCCCAACAGAAGCTGTTTAGTATAACAAATTTTATTTGCAGCCATTAGACAAAGAACATTCACCCTTTTCAGAGTGAATACCAGCACTGACACCACCTTAGCTACTTGTGAATCCTATAACTGTGTTCTGACAGCTATCAGATATTAACTCATTCATTTCATTTTGTTTGGTTTCTTCTTTATTCTCATGGTTGGGGTGGTGTTTCTGATTTCCAGCTTTTCTAGACCTTCTGAGAAAAAATTTTGTCAGTAAATAACATAATTCAGCCACATTTAAAAGAATGCAAATGCTGGACACAGCAATCATGAAAATAGTGAACACTGTCTTTTCAGTAGGTCGAGAAACAAAGCAGTCTACTGTGTTGGGGCAGGGCCAAGCACTACATTTCATTAAGCGAGGCATTCGGAACCCATCATACATGAAATAGAATGCATACATGAAGACCGCTTCAAAGACCAATCTGAAGAAGATGCTGCAAGTGTACGTCCACCACAGGGTGCCCTCAATACGAAACTTCTGGGTTCTGATCTCTTCAATGTCCTTATACTCGCATTTCTGGTCTCCCTTTCTGAACTGCCTTTTCTTCTCGTGCCTCCTGTAAGCCACATGCATGGCCACCAGCAGTGCAGGGGTGGAAACGAAGATCAGCTGCAGGGCCCAGAGTCTGATGTGAGAGATGGGGAAAAAGTGATCATAGCAAACATTCTTGCAACCAGGTTGAAGTGTATTGCAGACAAAATCTTGTTGTTCATCTCCCCAGACTCTCTCCGCAGCCACAACCAGGATCATGATACGGAAGATGAACAGGACTGTGAGCCATATCTTGCCAATGCTGGTGGAGTGTTTATTTACACCTCCCAGAACAGTCTGCAGAGTTCCCCAATCCATCTTCTTTTCTGTGTTCTTTCACCTGCAAGATGACATAAAATACCAAATAGTTAGTTTCCAAGCAGCAAAGAATCATTTCCAAACTTTCTATAAGCAAGAGGATTTCCTAGCATTCACTCAAGTCGTAGGCAAATTAAGTCATGTTAAGTCTATCTTTACATTTGTGTCTGTATTAGTGGATGATTCAAACAGCTTAATAGACTCTATCCATTCATATATTTATGATGACACTAGCATACTTTGATATTTTTCTAACTAGTTTTTGGGTAGGAAATAAGTTATACCTTCAAGTGTTTCCTTCCTGCATCCCCCAAGCCCTCTTTCTCTTTCTGTGGTAGGCTCTCAGTGCACTTTCCAAATAAATAGAAAATGATATAATTATATAAAATAACCTTGACAAAACAATTTATTTTCATAGGATTTCTTTGCCAATGCCAAAGCCTTAGAAGGATGTGTGGTGCTTGCCTTGCCTCCAAGGTAAGGACTACTGTGCCATCTCCATCAGAAGCTCTACTTCCTCCCAGATGCCTCCAACAGGTCTCTAAGGCTATCTGCTGCAGCTCAGACACATCCTTTGCTTGGCAGAGCCTTCATCTCTAGGAGTACAGCATTTGATTTCATTGTTGAGAAACCTCAAGTCAACTCTGTCAGGGCTGTGCACATACAAAGCACCAATCAGCAGGCACAAGACAATTCTGCAGAGCCTGCCCTTCCACATTCAGCACTACCTCATCCAAAAAGGAGATTAACCAAGCCAGAGGGCTGAGAGCACAAAGCCTTCAACTGAAAAGTTTACGTTGATTTTCTAGATGATATCACACCCCAGTTAAATAAGAAATCAAACATCAGAGGAGTTCCATTTCTATTCTCTCTTCCTCCTGCTCTTGAAGGAAATTCACTGTTCACCCTTTGACGATTAAGCTTAAGTTTTGCTGAAGGCAGAGCTTGGTCTCAGGACCTGGCTTTCACTGCTCAGCAGCCATTTGGAAGCTACCACCAAACGCTTCAGATCCACAGCCAGGAACCTGCATAGCTGGTCCTGTATCTCCCAGGGGCAGGGCTCAGTCTACCATTCAGAAAAGCTACAGTGGCCCTGGACCGACCAGAACTCCTGCTCCTCTTGGTGCAGAGTGTGCTTCGTCGGGCTGGCAAAGCCTTTAGATTTGCTAATTCTCAGGTAACAGCAAAAGAAAAAAAAAAAAAAAAAAAAAAAAAAAAAAGGGAGAGAAGGAACTCCTTTACCCCGCTGCAGTTACACCACCAGAGAGGGATGCACACACCCGCGGTGCGGGCCCAGCCTGTACAGACAGGCCTCCAGGCAGGAGGGAGAGGTCACGTCTACTGTCATGAGGAAAGGTTACGTTGGGTAAGGAAAAGAAAAAAAAGAAAAAAGCCTCGAAAAGGCGGCTGGAATTCCTCATGCTTCTTGTGTTCTCGCTGCAGAATGGCAGCATTCTGTGCAGCTTTTTATGCTGATCCAAAGTCACGGCTGTGGTCAGATAACTGCACTTTCTGTGAAGCATTTCCTCTCACCTGTGGCATAGCCATTAAAACATAGAAATAAAACGAACAAAATGGGGCTAACGAGGACCGAAGGAAAGTAACCATCTGAGGCGTATCCCAACAGGATCAACAACCTCAGCTCCAGGTGCGGGCTCACACCGCGGTTCGGAAGCTGAAAGTCGTGGAAGAAAAGAACACAGGACAGACAGGACATCCCCTGCTCCTCCCCACCCCACAAACGGTGCGTTCGGCTGCGGGGCGCCCGGCAAACCCCACCGCACGAGAAGATCCCGGCCGGGGCTCGGCGCGATCCCACGACTCCTCAAGTCCCAAGCCCTCCGCGGGTCTCACCTGGAGCGGCACGGCAGGGGTCCCGTGTTGCGGTGCCAGCGGACGGCCGGTCCCAGCCTCGCCGTCCCACAGCTCTCAAAGCCCTCCCCGCTCCTTCGCCGCCGCTTTTAACCCGCCCCGAGGCCGCCTCTCTCCGCCCGCGGGCGGGGCCGGGGTGCCCGGGGGCGCTGGCGGCGGAGCGGGGCCGGCGGCCAGGTGTGGGCACAGAGCTGAGTGGCAGCGCACGGCGCTCGCCCTGCACTGCGGGCTGCTCAGCGCTCCCAGCGCACGGTGCCCGGGGAAGGGCTGCACGGTGCCTTCGGCTCGCTTCTAACAGCGCTGCGACCAGAAGCCCTGCCGGGAAACGGCGCTGTGTGTGAAACAACTGAGCGGTGGTGGAATGCCGTGCCTACGGCTGCAGGCATGATGGGGTCTTGTCTAGGGACGTGAAAGCACCGCTGGAAACTGTGTGTTCGTTCGTTGAGGTGAAGATCTGTCCTGAGTATTGCACTGTGTGGCGTGTCTGGAAGGAGAGACGCTTCCATCAGGAGTGATTTAAATAAATAAGCTTGTTCTAGTAATTTGCGTGGTTTCAAAGTATGGGAAGCCAGCGCTTGTGTGGGTCTGTGGGTCTGCAAAATGCCCATGTGAGTTTGTTCTGGAGGTACAGGAAACAGTCAGGTGTGTAACATCTTTAAACATTAATAGAGAAGAAATGTCTAGAACAACCAGCTCTGTTTTATAAAATATAGCAAAGTTTGATAGCGGTAAATGTAAATGCTTGAAAGAAATCCACACCTCGGTGCTGCTGTGGTGGCTTTCATGTACAGCCAAACCAGAACTGTGGTAAAGCTGAGGGTTACTTTTATTTCTTTTCATCTTCTTTTGCTTGCCTTCATGTGGGAGGGAGCAAGAGTGCTTAATGTGGGAAGGAGAGTCCTGGCTGAGCACACGTGCAGAAACAGCCATTGCTCACCTGCTGTGGGGAAGCGTAGTTCTAGTGGCAGTGGAGCGGTGAGTGCCACAGTGTATGTCTGTACAGAGCACAGGTTCTTGCTTTGTCCCCACCACTAGGAGTAGTGGCTAACCCCTACTCTTCTGCTCCACGCACTCACCAATGCAGCAACTTGTGTCATCAAGATTCCATCAATCCATCTTTAAAGCACTGTTTGTTCAACATTTGTCATGCAGGAACTGCTTTATATTTTCATCACACTCATCACAATTTTTTGCACCCCACTACCTGCTGTATCTACAGTTTGCATATGCACAGAGAAATGTTTTCTCAATGTTGTGTTCTCTGCTGTTTCCCTATTCACTTGTTTTCACCTTTCAAGCACCTCGGATGTGCGAGTTGATTTTTTCAGTCAGCCCAAGGTTCTTTCCTTTGACATTCTAGCTAATAGAACTGATGCCTCCTGGAGTACGTGTGCCTATACACTTGAACAGCTATACTTTGGATTTATTTTCACATCACGTATTACACAGACATAATGGCCCAGGTTGGAAGGGACCTCAAGGATCATGAATCTCCAACCCTCTCACCGCAGGCAGGGCCGCCAACCTCCACATTTAATACTGGACTGGGCTGCCCAGGGCCCCTCCGGGTTCCAGGCATCCACAGCCTCTCTGGGCAGCCTGTTCCAGCACCTCACCACTCTCATATCAAGAGCTTCCCCCCTGACATCCAACCTAAATCTTCCCTCCTTCAACTTAAAACCATTTCCCCTTGTCCTGCTGCTATCTTCCCTTTCAAAGAGTTGAGTTTTCCTAACTGTGTAGTGGTTTACACCAGCTGACGCTGAGGCTCATTTGCTATATTGTCACTCAGTATGAGCAACTGGACAAGATCTGCTAATTCCTCATGGCCAGATTTGATTTTGACTACCATAAAGCTTCAGTTTTTTTAATGTGCTATACATATTATTTTGATTTTTCCCAAATCATTAGTGTGGCAGACTCCATATCCTTCACTTCTGCTTAAAGCAAGGCTCTTTCTACACCTAGCATCTAGTTGTTTTGTGGAATTATTTCTGAACTGGAAATGTAGCCATAGAGTCAAAATATCTTTTGGAAACAGTCTTTATTTCTTCAAGGCTGAGCCAAACATATGCTACACCTGACATTTTTCACCAACATCAGCAATAAAAGCACCTTCACAGTTCAACTCAGCTTGTGTAATCAGTTTGTTTCTACATTAATTCTTCACTCACTCACTTTAGTCACACCACCACACTTTAGCAGCCTTTGAGCGAGCTGTTTTTACTCCTTTGATATCATTACACACATATTAGTGTCAGACAGACCCCAGAAAAAACAAGCTGATGCTGCAAACATTGAGTTTTTGCAATACTCATAGCCCAGCACAGACATCACTGCTTCTTTATATTCATTTGCCATACAAACTATCCAGGAGGCTCCTGGAGGGGGATGCAGCACCCAGCTCTCCTTCCATGAGTTAGATCTCCTTTCTAACAGACTTTTCCTGGAAATGTCTGCAAAATCATCTCATGCAACAGTGTAGGCACCTCCTATTCTGTTGGCTGTGCAGGGTAGTGGGGAGGTTAAACAACTTTCAGTCAGCTGTAAACCATAAAACATGTTTTGGAAGAGAGCAGCAGGGCCCCTTCTCAGAGAGGGCCCCATTTCACCTCCAGCTGCATCACGAGGATGCCCAAGCACCCACAGACAGAAGAGGGTTTATGAAAGAGAACTGCGATTTTCTTTGCTTCTGGTACCACTGTCCTTCGGAAATAATCTCCCCTCAGAGGAGGGCTGGGTGTGAGGTACAGGGCAGAGCTTGGGGCAGCCCTTACTTTGTGCTAATTGCTGTCCTTTGCTATGCACGTTGCATGTCCGTAAATGCATTGTTTAGGCAAAGTTTTATCAGGTTCGCCAAGAACACTTGAATCTTTAATGCTTATCTGAGGAGCTATTGTTCTTCCATATCTCCTGGAGCACACAGCTTAGAAGAAGCCTGCATTAGTTTACTTATTCGGAGATAAGAATAGGAAGAAGCCAATGGGCAAGCACAGGTGACTGAGAAGTCGCTAAGGACAGGGTTGATGGAGCAGCAATAAAACTGCTAGGAACGAAGGGTGGGCAGTGGCAGTGCAGTGTGGGGACATGCTGAATGGCAGCAGTGTGTGAAGAACTGGTTCTATACACCCCACAGGCAGGAGGGAGAGAGTGGGAGGGAGAGAGTGGGAGGAGAGCTCTGGAATTAAAAGTTCTGTAAATCACAGGAGTGAGTGGCAGGGGCTCAAAGGAAAGGGTGGGGAGAGCAGGCAGCATCCAACAGTGATGGGTGATTCCTCTGTGGAAAGCAGGCAGGATCCTGCTTTGCTTTGTTTAATTCAATCTGAGACAAGCACATTCTCTTGTTCCTTTTGTCACTATTCAAATTAATGACTATGTGACTAATCCAGCAGTTCACTCAGGTCTCCAGTGCAAGTCCTCAATCAGACTAAAAAACAAGAATGGTATGATTCAGTAACGACTTGGTTGCACCTGTATGTGTATCACGCTAGTCAAGTCATTTCTAGAATGCAAATATACGATGGCAAACATTTCCTCTTGCTCATCACATCAGCAACAAAGGAATCGAACTGGAAGAGTCATGAGGAACTAAATAGTTATGGATATCCTGCTGTTGA